>NC_044308.2:107069939-107371633 GCF_007474595.2 Lynx canadensis | reverse complement strand
TGAATGCACCAAGTAAAAGACAGAGATTGTCATACTGGATCAAAAAACAAGGCCCAACTACATGTTATCTACAAGAAACCCACTTTAAATACAAAGACATATTAAAAATAAATAAGTAGAGAAAAATACATTGTGCTAACACTAATCAAAAGAAAACAGGAGTAATTTCAGACATAGCAGACTTCAGAGCAAGGAAAGTTATCAGGGATAAAGCAGAACATTACATAATAATGATGGGGTCAATGCTTTAAGAAGACAACAATGTGAGACAAGGGCACCTAGGTGGCTCAGTTGACTAAGTATCTGACTCTTGATTTCAACGTTTATTTATTTTTGGGACAGAGAGAGACAGAGCATGAACGGGGGAGGGGCAGAGAGAGAGGGAGACACAGAATCGGAAACAGGCTCCGAGCCATCAGCCCAGAGCCTGACGCGGGGCTCGAACTCACGGACCGCGAGATGGTGACCTGGCTGAAGTCGGACGCTCAACTGACTGCGCCACCCAGGCGCCCCTGACTCTTGATTTCAGATCAGGTCATGGTCTCATCGTTCACGAGTTTGAGTCCCACACTGGGCTCTGTGCTAACAATGTGGAGTCTACTTGGGATTCTCTCTCTCCCTCTCTCTCTCTGCCCCACCCCCCACAGGCTCATATTCTCTCTAAATAAATAAATAAATAAATATATAAATATATATATATATATATATATATATATATATATATATATATGTGAAGCAAAAACTGACAGAACTGCAAAGAGAAATAGATGGATCCACTATTATATTTGGAGACTTTCACACTGTTCTGTCAGAAATGGACAGATACGGCAGGCAGAAAATCAGTAAGGAAATAAAGCATACTCTTACAACAATTACCCTCCTTGGTATTTACCCAAAGGAGGTAGAAATTTATGTCCACACGAAAAACTGCACATGGTGTTTATAGCAGCTTTATTCATTATTGCCAAAACTTGGAAGCAACCCAAATATCCTTCAGTATGTGAACAGATACATAAACTGGTATATCCAGACAATAAAATATTACTCAATACTAAAAAGAAAAGAGCTATCAAGAAAAGACTTGAAGGAAACTTAAATGCATAGTACTAAGTGAAAAAAGTCAATCTGAAAAGCCTACACAGTATATGATTCCAACTATATAACATTCTATAATAAGCAAAATTCAAGACAATAAAAAGATCAGAGATTGTGGTTGGTTGGGGAGAGGGGAGACAGGGGAGAATTGGGCTGAGCACAGATTTTTAGAGCAGTGAAAATGCTCTATATGGTATTATAATGATGGATATGTCATCATACTTTTGTCCAAACCCATAGAATACACAATATCAAAATTGAACCCTAAAATAAACTATGGACTTTGGGTGATAATGATGTGTCAATGTAGGTTCATCTCTGGTAAAAAAAAAAAAAAATGTACGTTAGTGGTGAATGATATTGATAATGGGTAGGTGAGAAATCTCCGCACTTTCCTCTCAATTCTTGTTATAAATGTAAAACTGCTCTAAAAAAATTAAGTCTATAAAAAAATAATCTTAACACTTTTGTTTCAGGAAGGCAAAGTATACCAACATTTGCTCATTAACATTTTCAATTAATCATTTTAAGTACCAATAAGTCATAGAGAAGCTCAATCAATAAAATAATAGACAAGCAGCTTGAGAACTATACCTCAGATTGTTTTAAAACCCATGTCATATTTTAAATTTGTAATTAATTTTTACTTTTGAATGGTAGAGACAATTATTTTCAAACACTAATAAAAAGAAAATTCAAGCCTTTTAAAAATCAACTTAATGAAATAAGTTATTACATATAAAAGAATTTAAACCAGTGTCTGGCTTATAGTAAATGTTCAATAATTGTTAGCTATATCTCTACATTTATCAATTCTTTTCCATCTGACCAGATAATTCTTAAATTGTGCAGACACGGGGCACCTGGGTGGCTCAGTCGGTTGAGCGTCCAACTTCAGCTCAGGTCATGATCTCACTGTCCGTGAGTTCAAGCCCCATGTCGGGCTCTGCGCTGACAGCTCAGAGCCTGGAGCCTCTTTCAGATTCTGTGTCTCCCTCTCTCTCTGCCCCTCCCCGACTCATGCTCTCTCTCTCTCTCTCTCTGTCAAAAATAAATAAACATTAAAAAAATTTTAAAAAAAAATTGTGCAGACACAATAATATTTTGCACTTATTCAGCAACTTCCAACATCTTGAATTCTGATATTTCTATAAAATTAGTGCATTATTTTTCCATTTTCACTGACACCATAAGCATATTCTAGTGAAAGTATTTATGGGAAAAGTATGTCTCAAAAACCATTAAAAGTATAATTAAAAATAATTACCTCTAGAAAAAAAATTTTAACGTTGAATACAAATAAGCATTACTTCTGATAAGTATTTTTTTAATGTTTATTATTTATTTTTGAGAGAGAGAGAGAGAGACAGAGCACAAGCTAAAGAGGGGCAGAGAGAGAGGGAGACACAGAATCTGAAACAGGCTCCAGGCTCTGAGCTGTCAGCACAGAACGTGACAAAGTGCTCAAACCCACAAATGGCGAGATCATGACCTGAGCTGAATGAAGTAGGACGCTTAACCAACTGAGCCACCCAGGCACCCCCTGATAAGTATTCTTGTTAGAATATGAGAGGATAAGTTTACTAACTCCATTAATAAAAACTAGCTTAGTGATTTGTCCAATTATTCAAATATATATAGCCAACAGAATTAAAAAATTTTTTTCATAAAAAGACCTATGCTAAGGATGGAAATACCTAAGAAGTTAGAACTCAGCATGAAGAAGAAAACCTCAGTAAGGTTGTAGCTGACACCTGGGCTTACCTTATCAAAATTTTGAAGAAAAATTTGTTTCTTTCAAAAAGATACCATAGTTGGCAAAAAAAAATAAAACCACTGTTGATCTTCAAGAATTTAAGATAAAATGAACTATTTCTTCACACTTGCTCACTGCTGTTTTGGAATTAATTCTAAAGATAATCTGAATATTAACAATGACCTGTTTATTTTCAAATATGAAGCATTATTTTTATGACAAAGTACAAAACAGCTTTCTGAAACTTTAAGGTGAAACAAAATTTACTACTCATTCGACATAAAACACCAGTGAATAACAGTGCAGTTTTTTTTTTAATGTTTATTTATTCTTGGGAGAAAGAGGGAGCAGGGGAGCAGTGGGGTGAACAGAGTATACAAAGCGGGCTCTGTGCTGACAGCAGAAAGCCCAATGCAGGGCTCAAACTCACAAACTGTGAGATCATGACCCGAGCCGAAGTTAGATGCCCACAGCGCAGTATTCTTAACCTAAAATTCATGGGTTCAAGCCCTGCATCAGGGCTTGCTGCTGTTAGTGCAGAGCCCACTTCATATCCTCTGTCACTCTCTCTCCCTGGGTGAGGATATGGAGAAACTGGAACCCTCATACATTGCTGGTAGGAATGAAAAATGGTTCAGCTGCTGTGGAAAACATTTTGTTGGTTTATCAAAAAGTTAAACATAGAATTACCACATTCCCCACCAATTCCACTCCTAGGTATATACTCAAAAGGTCTGAAAATAAGTACTAAATCCAATGCATATACAAACATGTTTGTAGCAGTACTACTGACAATAACCAAGAGGAGGAAAGAACCCAGATGTCTACCAACATATGAATGAATGGAGAAACAAACTGTGGTATATACATACAATGGAACTATTCAGCCATAAAAAAGAATGAAATATCGATGCATGTTACAATTTGGATGAACCTTGAAAACATCATGCTAAGTGAAAGGAGGCAGACACAAAAGGTTGTATATTATATGATACCATTTATATAAAATATCCAGAATAGGTAAATTCACAGAGACAGGAAACAGATTAGCCATTACCAGGTTCTGGAGAGGAGGGGAAAATGGAGACTAACTGCTCAGTGGGTATAGAGGGTTTTCTTTTGTGGTGATGAAAATGTTTTGGCAGTAGACAGAGGTGGTGGATATAAAATGGCACTGAATTGCTCACTTTAAAATGGTTAATTTTATGCAATATGAATTTCATATCAAAAAAATTTAGAAACTGAAGTTATATGTTCCTAGAATAAGGTCAACTTTTATGTATTCATTTATCATTTTCAGTAAAGAATGAAAACCTGGATTCTTACTCTAACATTAGCTTTCGCAGAGGAGGTATCTTTTGTTTGCCTCTCCAGTTATCAAGGCAAACCTTCTCCAATTATAAACGAATAAAACTGAATTTCTCAGTCAACAATTTGGATGAATGTGATCTCACTCCCAAATCAAGAGGTGCTCACTGACTGGCTTAATCCGATCAGTAAATCTTTACAGTAAATCCTCTTTAACAATCAGGATAAGCAAGCAACCTACTATGTCCCAATGAGATATGAGGAGAGAGAAAAGCAAGGAAAAAAGCTTTCCATCATTCCCTTTATTTTTCTTTTTAACTTTAATTCTAGTATAGTTAATATGTAGTATTACTATCAGTTTCAGGTTTACAATACAGTAATTCAAGAATTATTTATATCACTCAGTGCTCACCAAGATAAGTGTACTCTTAATCCCCTTTGCCTATTTCACCCATTCCCTACCCACCTCCCCTCTGTTAACCATCTGTTTGTTCTCTATAATTAAGAGTCTGTTTTTCGGTTTCTCTCTCTCTCTCTTTCCTTTATTCATTCGTTTTGGTTCTGAAATTCCATATACAAGTAAAATCATATTGTATTTGTCTTTCTCTGACTTATTTTGATTAGCACTATACTCTCCAGCTACATCCATATTGTTGCAAATGGCAAAATTTCATTCTTTTTTATGGCTGAGTAATATTCCATTGTATACATATACCACATCTTCTTTATCCATTCATCTATCGATGGGCACTAGGGCTGCTTCCATAATGTGGCTATTGTAAATAATGCTGCAACAAACATATGGGTGCACATATCCTTTCAAATTAGTGTTTTTGTATTTTTTGGGTTTCTGTCATTCCCTCTAAGCCTATAAAAGAAAGCATCCATTTTATTCACCTAGATGCAAACTTAGCACTGTGAAGAGAAAACAGAAATCAAGATATAGAAAGAAAACAAAACAATGGTTATACTATTGGACTACTGGATCAATCCTAATCTACTGGCTGTACTTGTCAGTAACAGGTCAATAAATTCTTTAAGATAGTCTGAGATGAGTTTCCTATTATTTACAAACAAAAGCATCTAAAATTATATACTACCTAAATGACCTTTCAAAAACAAACTGTCTTCAATTATCTTACCAATAAGAGCAATAATAGCTAAATTAACTCTCTCCCAGAAATGTTACTCAAATGAGAGACATATGTGAAAGCACTGTGAAAAACTACCTACATCCCCTAAGATCAAGGCAGAAATGCTTTTTTTCCTGGAATACACTTCCTTAAATGATAAACCCAGCAATTACCACAAAAAGTTATTTTTCTTACAAATATAACTCTTGTACTCTAGAATACATTTCTTTAAAAAGATAAAGCTATGCCTGACCACATAAAAGTCTCTTATTAAAGACATGATGATTTAATTAGACCTACATTGGCAACCAGAAAACATAAGTTGCTGTTCTAACTGTCCTTTATATGGGGAAACTTGAATACTCATTTATAAAATATTTAAGGTTTCTTCCAAGTTTGATCATTCCAGATAGCTTGAGTTGTTACAAAGGCTGTTAATTTTTCTTTTTCCAAAACTGCATATAATTTCCTTTCAATATAACTGATGCTTATCAGTTTAACTTTTCTATATCACTATAATTACAAACTTTATATATGGTACGGACTTTTCCTTAACACTTTAATTCTATCAAGAATAATATAACAAAAAAAACAACAAAAAAGAATAATATAATATATAATATTGTATTATAAGGATATGATAAGGCTCTATGACAGATGGAGTATACAAATAATAATAAGACATAGTCCCCCAGCATCTCTTCAAAAGTTTGTAGAATATAGTAATTTTGCCCAGTAAAAATGTATTATTTTCAGCATTTTAAAAAATTGGTACAGGGATGCCTGGGTAGCTTAGTTGGTTAAGCATCTAACTCTTGGTTTCAACTCAGATCGTGATCTCACAGGTCCTAAGATCGAGCCCTGCATCAGGCTCTGTGCTGGGTATGCAGCCTGCTAAAGATTCCTTCTCTCTTCAACAAAACTAAAAGGCAGACTACAGAATGAGAGAAGATATTTGCAAATGACATATCTGATAAAGATTTAGTATCCAAAATCTATAAAGAACTTATCAAACTCAACACCCAAAAACAAATAACCCAGTTAAGAAATGGGCAGGATTGGGGCACCTGGGTGGTTCAGTCGGTTAAGCATCCGACTTCAGCTCAGGTCATGATCTCATGGTTCATGGGTTCGAGCCCTGAGTCGGGCTCTGTGTTAACAGCTCAGAGCCTGGAGCCTGCTTCAAATTCTGTCTCCCTCTCTCTCTTCCCCTCCCCCTCTTGCACTCTGTCTCTGTCTCTCAAAAATGAATGTTAACAAAAAAATTTAAAAAAAAAAAAGGAGCAGTAAACATGATTAACACTTTTCCAAAGAAGACATCCAGATGGCTAACAGACACATGAAATGATGCTCAACATTATTCATCATCAGGGAAACACAAACCATAATTAGATACCACCTCACACCTGTTAGAATAACTATTATAAAAGAAGACAAGAAGTAACAAGTGTTGGTGAGAATGTAGAAAAAAGGGAACCCTTCTGCACTGTTGGTGGGAATGCAAACTGGTGTAGCCACTCTGGAGAACAGTATGAAGGTTCCTCAAAAAACTAAAAATAGAACTACTCTATGATTCAGCAACTGCACTATTACATACTTAGCCAAAGGATACAAAAAAACAGATTCAAAGGGGTACATGCACCCCCAATGTTTATAGCAACATTATCAATAATAGCCAAACTATGGAGAGAGCCCAAATGTCCAACAACTGATGAATGGATAAAGAAGATGTGGTATATACATACAATGGAATATCACTCAGTCATCACAAAAAATGAAATCATGCCATTTGCAATGACATGGACAGAGCTCTATTGAATGTATCATGCTAAGTGAAATAAGTCAGTCACAAAAACAAATACCATATGATTTCACTTGTATGTGGAAGTTAAGAAATAAAACAGTTGAACATATGGGGGTGGGGGAAGGGAGAGGAGAGAGAGGGAAACAAACCACAAGAGACTCTTAACAGAGAACAAACTGAGGGTTGATGGAGGGAGGTGGGTGGGAGATGGGCTAGATAGGTAATGGATATTAAGGACAACACTTGTGAGGAGCACTGGGTGTTGTATGTATGTGATGAATCACTGAATTCTATTCCTGAAACCAATATTACACTGTATGTTAGCTAAAATTTAAATTAAAAAAAATTTTTTTTAATTTAAAAAAGATTCTCTCTCTTCCTCTCCCTCTGCCCCTCTCCTGCTTGCATGTGTTCATAATGCACTCTCAAAACAAACCCCCCCAAAAAAGAACTTTGTTTCTTAATCTTGTATTTCTCATTCTAAAAATAAAAGCATAGCTATGCTGATAATACACCCTTTTGAATATGTACCAACATAATGGTATAGAAGTTATTACAACTAAGAATGAGAATATGATACTACTTTGAATGCATACAACTTTTCTTCCAGAAAGCTTAAAAGATATACAAAGACCATGATTAAAAAAATAAAGGCTAAGTTAGATTTTCCCCTTTATACAGGTGATAAACCAAAATGACTTGTCAAAGGTCGTAATTTAAGTTCAGGCCAGAAATCTAATTCCTAGGCATACCTTTCTACCAATGTAATTCTCCAGATCTAGCCAAGCCCCACAGCCCCAGAACCAGGAAATCTCAATGTTATCTGTGATGCTAGAGTATCCAAGCCATCAGATGACTACTTAGTATGAAAATGCTTAGATCCATTTGACAATGAATTATAAGGTTTACGTCACTATCAGACCCTTATCAATAAACATCTACCAGGTACTTATTATATGCAGTGGATCTACCTAAAGTACAAAGTTACATTATAAAAAAGTATAATATTTGATCCCTACCTTCATGGATGTACTACGTAGTTAGGCAAGAGGACACACCCATAAAACAACAGCACAAGTTTGTGTTGGCTAAGTGTCAAAATAGTGGATTCAGTCTTTGAACAATTAATTATTTATTAAGCAACTGGGAAGGGAGGAGAGCATAATGGTTAAATTCATCAATAATGGAGCCATTTTACCTCCTTTTCTTTAGTCATTTGCTAGGCCTGCAACCCTAGACAAACTATTAACCCTCACTATGCCTCAATTTCCTTGTGAAAAAGAAAAATAATACCTTCCAGGTGTTGAGATTGTTGGAGAAGGGGGAAAATTGATTTGACTCATGAAGTTGGTAAGATTTATATCAGTTAATACGGGGAAAATATTAGAAATATACCAGACACGTAATACACTCTCAGTAAATTTTAGCTATTAAAACTAGTACTTAGGGGTGCCTGGGTGGCTCAGTTGGTTAAGCATCCAACTTCGGCTCAGGTCATGATCTCATGGTTTGTGAGTTTGAGCCCCACATCGGGCTCTGTGCTGACAGCTCAAAGCCTAGAGCCTGCTTCAGATTCTGTGTCTCCCTCTCTCTCCCTGCCCCTCCCCCACTCATGCTCTCTCTGTTTCTCAAAAGTAACAAACATTAAAGAAAAAAAATTTTTTTAAACTAGTACTTAACGCAAGGAATAACCAATAAGGACCAAAAGCCAGTATCAAGGATTACTGTCAGGAAAGGACTCAGGAAACAGGCTGAATATAGGTGGGACTTGAAGAATTTGATGGCCTTGAAGTACAAAAGAAGGATGACATTCCAGATCGAAATCGCACAAGAACAAAGGTATCAATACTCACAATTTCTACACAGATCAATAAACAGAACACTTTGGGAAAAAAGAGTTTATGTAAGGGTGTAAGGTAGTCTTTCACCCTTTCCCACCAAAGTATTCTCAAAGGGCAGAAAAAAATGTACCTCCTGGAAGACTGGGGACATTTTAAATTTTAAATTTTAAATTAAATTTTAATTTAAAGTCTCAAATGGTCTCCTAGAAGGTCAATATTTCTTTGAATTACCATGTTTTATCTTAAAAATTCATAAATGTTCAATTTGTCTCCATAATACAATCCTATTTATTTTCATTGAAAAATGTCTTTAAAAATTACTTAGTAATTCAATTATCCAAAATTTTTTTCATGTTCTTTAAGTAAAATTGACATCCCATAAAGATGTCTATAGACCCATGTACCACCAATATATCAGCACACTTCAAGGATGAAATATACTTCAGTTAAAAAAAACAGACAATACAAAAAAAAAATTCCATATATACATGGGAATCCAGCATAGGGAAGAAGTCATATTACAAATCAATGTGGATAGGAATGACTACTCAATAAATGGTTGAGACATCACTGACTCGCTACATGAAAGAAAAAGTGCAGACCTAGAGCCCTAACTCTTACACTAACTATATACAAAAAGAAGTTCCGTATGAATAAATAAATGATCTAAACATGAAACTGAAAACTTTAAATTTAAGAAATTATAAGGGGCGCCTGGGCAACTCAGTTGGTTAAGTGTCTGACTCTTGATCTCAGCTCAGGTCTTGATCTCAGGGCCATGAGTTCAAGCCCAGCATTGCACTCCACTCTGGGCATGGAGCCTATATACATAGATACATATACACATAAATGAAATTATAAGATAACTATGACATCAGAGCAGGATTTCCTAAAAGTGACTAAAAAACTTAAACCATGTAAAGGAGACCAATAAATTTCATTTTATCAAAATTAAAAATTCTACATGGGGAGTGCTAAAAAAGACTCACCACATACAAAGAAATTACTTTTTGGTCATACATTAAAGATAATATTCAGACTATACGAAGAGGTGCTATAAATCAATAACACAAACAATGCTATAGAAAAATGTGTGGAGTATATGAACGGGAAAATTATACCATGCAAATATGCTTGCTTCTTAGATAAGTTCACCCTAGCTGGGAACAGCTCTTAAGGATTCTACTTATTTTATTTTTATGTCCCTTCCTAGAGAAAGGGACAAACTACAGCCTCAATGCTGCCATTGATTTCCTGGCCATAAGTGATCCTCATCATCCCACTCTAGTTTCCCCTACCCTCTACTAGCACCTCGGCTAATCTAGGCAGCTTGCCAACAATGTCACCCAGACCCTCATCTCTTAAGAGATCTGAACCCCTGGTTACCATTCTCTGTTCAGGTTGTGCCTAACAACCTTAGGGCCTTAGGGTCTGATACAGATGTTACTTGATGTTATGTAATAGCTACTGAGGTCAGATAATCCAAGGCCATCATTAGGCTAAAATTAAAGTTATTTATGGAAGCTCACAGATACTTCCAGAATTGGTTTTACCTCCTACATGGGAACATATCCAAGAAAACCAGAATGGGCTTACTGATCTGACTCAACTCTTCCCATTCATCAATCCCTATTCACCAGTGGTGGAGAAAGGGGATTCTTTAACAAAGCATTATACATAACACCTCTACCAAACTAAACATAAACTTTTTTTTTTTGTAGTTAAATGCAGAAAGTCAATTTTTTTCCACCCCTTTCCTCCTTCTACACAGCAATGTACTTATACATTTCCTATAATAATGGAATTGGGAGCACCAAGAGACACTCAAGTGGATCCCGTGAGTGCCAGACATATTCTACCCCGCCCTCATTGTAATGATGATCAGAGTCAATCACTCTTGCCAGAATGTGACTCCTTTTCTTCCCTGGTGTCTTTTTCACCTAAGGAATCCAAAGTAACCAAACAGCAGGTATGGTTTAAAGTTTAATGGAGCTCTTACTCCCCTAGTGGGACATTTCTACCTCTGAAAACAAGGACCTAAATCTACGCTCACAACAGCCTAAAGTTACATGGATGGAAAGCACAAATTCCCTAAGTAATAACTGGGTACAATAGTAAGAGAAGCCACTCCTCCTCCTATCCTTGGGTTCTAGAACCCATGTATTTTACCCACAGGGAATAGCCAATGGTCATATCCATATGATGATCTAATATTTACGGTACAGAAAGCATCCTGGAGAATGGTGCCCATTCTTTTAGAGTATCACCACCAATCTGGTACCTCTCAGCTGCACCTTTATGAGCCCATTACAACTGTTGTATCAACCTAGAGTAGTATCAGTGGAGCTCTATGAATTAGGACCAGTGGATTCATGAACTTGGGCCCACTGTCACATATACTTTCCTATAAAGTGGGACTGCTGGTAAGAGACAATAATATTCAAAATACTATATTGGTGAGTTAAACACAGTGTTAAATCCTCAGATAGTGGTGCTAGCTGTGACTCCATAAGCAAGAAAAAGCAAACCTCAATATATGTTAATCCCTTGCTGCCCTTTCCAGGATGGGGAAAGGTATAGTTTTTAGAGACTTCCATTTGACCTTACCCTACTAGGACAGCCCTTATCCTACCAGTCAGGGAAACAATTTGAGTATTTTGCCAAATACCACATAAGCCCACTCTAATTACACATCTGGGAACCAAGGAAATGACTATCAGGTGAGAACACAGACCCACTGTGAGCTAGATCTGGGCCAAGACTCTATTATTACCTTACTCTCATACACTCTCAATCTAACAAGGGGTGGTAGTTGCACTTTGAGTCCCAGGTTTCAATGTCAAATCACACCCTGTGGCCAAAAATCCTTCAGAGATTTGCAGCCAAAACTAAATCACTGAAGGTGTCTGGGCAGAATGAGCATGAAGCAGAAACTGGGCTAAATAATGAATTTCAGATTCTTATAAAGAATCAAACCCAGTATTATCAGTTCAGGTTCAGCAAAGACCTTGAAGCCTATGTGCAATCCTTGGGTTACTGCCCATAAAAATGAATTCTCAGATTTCTTTGGTCTAGTCCTAAACCCAGTGCATTAAATTCAGTAGACTAGGCAGAACCTTCTAATCATTTGAATGGATGCTACACTTAAGTCTACTTTGTCTTTCATCCTAATCTTTCAACTAGAATATGCTTCTACAGATAACATACATTCTTAATGTAATGTTTTATTTTCAGTTGGACACTTTGATGGCATAATAACACACTATATAGTCAACTAGCAATAAACATAAAAGCTATTGGCATAGAGGGGTGCCTGGGTGGCTTGTCAGTTAAACATCTGACTTCAGCTCAGGTCATGATCTCAAGGTTCATGAGTTCGAGCCCTGTGTTGGGCTCTGGGCTGACAGCCCAGAGCCTGGAGCCTGCTTCAGATTCTGTGTCTCCTTCTCTCTATGCCCCTCCCCTGCTCAGGCTCTGTGTGTGTGTCTCTCTCTCTCAAAAAATAAACATTAACATAAAAATTAAAGAAAAAGAAGAACACATATATAATACATACACTTACATAAAATTCAAAACTAAATAATATACTGCTTAGAGATCCAGGACTATCTTTTAAGAAAAGAAAAAAAGGAAGAATGATTATAACACAAATTCAGGGCAGCAGTCATCTCTATGGGAGAAGGGGGAAATATGATAAAGAACATAGTTATCAAGGGAGGTGGGTGGGGGGATAGGTGAAATAAGTGATGGTGATTAAAGAGTACAATTTATCATGATTAGCACTGAGTAATATACAGAACTGCTGAATCACAATATTGTACACCTGAAACTAATATAACATAATACATTAATTATACTGGAATTAAAATTAAAAACTTGGGGCACCTGGGGGCACCTGGGTGGCTCAGTCAGTTAAGCGTCCAATTTCAGCTCAGGTCATGATCTAACGGTTTGTGAGCTCAAGCCCCACGTCAGGCTCTGTGCTGACAGCTCAGAGCCTGCAGCCTGCGTCAGGTTCCGTGTCTCCCTCTCTCTGACCCTCCCCTGCTTGCACTCTGTCTCTCTCTCTCTCAAGAATAGATATTTATTAAAAAAAACACACACACACTTGGGGCACCTGGCTAGCTCAATCAGTAGAGCCTGCAGACTCTTGATGTCATGGTCTTGAGTTCAAGCCCCACGTGAAGCATAAGGGTTAAAGAAAATAAAAATAAATAAAAAATAATAAAATTTAAAACATAATAAAAAACCAAACATCTAAAATTTTAAAATGTTTAATTAAAAATTAAAATATTTAAAAAATAAAAAAAGGAAAAAGGACAAAATCTTCAAAGTTATCAATAATATCCTGTTTCTTTTTTTATAATATCCTATTTCTTAATCTAGGTGGTAGGTACACAGATTATATTATATATTACAATAACAACAAATTGTTGATTTATTATTTATTAAGCTATACAGGTTATATGCACATTTTTGTATGCAAAAAAACCTTTTTAATGTAAACTCAACATTATAGCCTTGGGTACTAGGGTAACTTTTTGAAAATGTACATGTCTTGCCATTGACCCCCATTCTGATACAGAAGAAAAAGACAAAAGGGGTTTGTGCAAAGTAAATTATAGCATGGTGATTTAGAAACAGAGATTTGTCACCAATTAGACCTAGATGAATCCAGGTTGAGACATTTATTAGTTTTGTTACCTTAGGCAAGTTACTTAAAGTCTCTAAGCCTCAATTCCCATATCCATAAAAAGAGGATATTAACAGTACCTACCAATTAGACTTATTATAAAGATTAAATGAGATAATGAATAAAGAGCATTCATACTATGCCTAGGACACAGTAAGCATTTCTGTAGGCATGATAGTACTTTTTAAAACCTTCCTAGGATATTCTAATCCTCCTCTTGCCCTACCTTTATTTGAAAGATTTTGTTTTTATCCTGACAGAAAGATTAGAAAAATCCTGTTAAGAGATATAACTCTAAAACCTATGAGAATTTTTCTTTGTGTTTCTATGGATCATATCACTTACAAAGACAAAAAAAAAAAAAGGAAAAAAGAAAAAAAAAGTTTAAAGGTCAACCAAGACTTTTAAAAGTCAACCAAGAAGAAAAGTATTAAACATGCAACTCTTCAAAATTACAAATACCATTAAGGACAATCATTCTATTTTTAAGTGGATATATTTTAGAGTTCTTACTAAACAGTTAGTAATACTATATACTCAGTCTTAAGCAGGAAAAAAGTCAGAATTCAAAAACTTAACTGTTCTTGCCTCTAGGTTTACTAGAAATCTCAGAAAGGTCTGACAGATGATTTAATCCTTGGATTTTTTTAATTTTTTTTTATTTTTATTTTTTTGCTTCCCCTAGCCATTCTCTGTTTTATATATTTTATGCCCTTTAGATTAGGTCCCAAAACTGGCCTCAATTCTCCCAAAAGCACGGGTATCTAAGAAAGATTTTAAAGGGATGAACTGTAGTAAAAAAATACTGGGCCAGATGAAGGCTATAAGCTGGCCAGAAAGAGCAAGGTGTGTTAGACTCCAGGTTTGTAGGAGAGTAATTTGTATGTACCAGAAACTCACAAAATCCTAAGTCACAAATCCACAAAGCATAAGGGCTTCTTGTACATATTACCATTGAAATGTTCCTCCACTCACCTTCCAGAATGTAGTTTAGGTTTATATTGCATTCCCAATCCAAAAGTGCATTGTTAACACCTCAAGAAGCATATGGAAACCATTTCCCTGATCTGTTCCTATATTAAAAATGTTTACTATAAGAGAAACAGATCTCTGAACCCAAACCTTAACAACTTATTAAAACAGAAACTCTCAAACTTGATTTACCTACAAACATTAGTTTTTATTATTGAACTGTAATTCCCCACACTCTCTCCGTATTATCTGAAAACATTTCCTATTTCTTAAAGAACATTTATTTTTTGTTTCAAATGTCAACTGTAATATATCTTAAGTTCTAACATGAATTTACCCAATACATTTGTTTTTAATAATTAAATTATTAAACTATATTAATAAACCTCCCCAAAATGAAATCCAAATAGTCATATAATGAATAGTATTAACTATTCAGTAATTTATTGTTTGTTCTGTATCTGAAAGTTTCTCAAAAAGATTCTGAAAAACAAGACGGGTGCCAAAAAAGGGGGGAGGGAGTAGTTGGTATTAACATACGCGAGTCTTTTACATTAACTGAATCATCATCTTAGAACATCACCAAAAACAAATACTGGAAAATTTAAAGACAGTCATTTAAAATTTTTTTTCAAGTTTTATTTCTACATTTTATGTCAAGATTTAACATATAGAAATAATATATATTATAAATAATATATTTATAAGATTGCAGGTTTAAATTGTATAGATGCAGCTTTACACTTAAAGTTAAATCCAATCTCTGCTAAAACCAGTCATCTGACAAAGCTCAAAAATTTTTAAAACAGAACACTATGTGTTACGTGGCCTACAGGGTAAGATTTTTATATTCAGTTTAACTGTAAATAAAAGCCATCAGCTCTAAACTACTCTAGCTGTGCCTCTGTTTTCCAATGGTCATCTTAATTTTAGAGAATGCTCTATTTTTTTACTCTTTTAAATACTTTTTGTCTGTTGTTTAGCTTTCTGGCCACTAGTTTCTCCAGCACTGAGCATAGTAACCGCCTGTTTAGTTATATTCTAAACCCTAGCCACAACCTGAATTACCAGCTCTCAAACCCTCATTACCTCTACTGCTCCCCTTGATCTCACCCAGACCTCCAACACTTTGATACTTTCTTTTTCTCCCAATTTCAGGCTAACTCCTAGGTATACTACCCTTCATAACCAACCTAGACTCCAAAATCCACCATTTTCAGCTATTACCATTTGCTAATTTATTTGCCTGTTTATTTACTGACACAAACCTGCCTTGTTACAGAAGGAAATGCACTGAATCTTCAAAATCTCATTTTTTTATGTTTGTTTGTTTATTTATTTATTTATTTTGAAAGAGAGAAAGAGAGAGAGAGACAGTATGCACGTGCAAGCCAGGGAGGGGCAGAGAGAGATAATCCCAAGCAGACTCCATGCTGTCAGCACAGAGCCAGACATAGGGCTCAAACTCACAAACTGTGAGATCATGACCTGAGCCAAAACCAAGAGTCAGACACTTAACCAAGTGAGCCATCCAGGTGCCCCTCAAAATCCCATTCTTCATCTAATCATCAATATCCCAAATGTGAGAATTATCTTAGACTACCTCTTCTTACCTCATAGCCACTGGATCACCAAATCTTTTCAATCTATCTCCTAAATTTGTCTCAAATCTATCTTACTTTCAAATCAACTCTAACGTCTTAATGTCTTCTTCACATTCGTTAATTCAATACAAAACAAGAGGCTAAAGTATGAGTTCCAAAACCAAACAATTAACTTGTAACTTTTTACAGTAAGCTGTAAGCTTTACCTATTTATTAGACTATTTGATAGCTAGTAAGCAGTACAATATCAAAAGACAATTAGCTTCACTATCTAATAAATAGAAAAAAGAGGCTTCCTTGGCAACTGGTCACTGTTTTACAGACATAAAATCATAAACAAGGAAAAAGGAAGAATTTACTGACACAAACACATCTTCCAGAAAAAGAAGGCTACAACAGCACTGTACAATTTAAATGTGTAAATGTATAAACCTGTTATGTTTGCTTTCTATTTTTGAACTTTACATTACTGCAATAAATACCATGTACATATAAACTTTTCACTTTACGTATACAGTATATAGTAGTTTAACAGGTATATCACAACACTACCATAACATTCATAACACTATAAAGACAGGATAATTAAGTCAGGTTTAACTGCATTAAAAGGGGAACATTAAAAGACAGTACAGTAGATAGCTAACAAAACCAATCATTTTCCATGCTGGGCAATGAGTCAAGAATCTCAAACTGTCACCAGCACCTGCATTAAATGTAAACCCAGACAGTAAACAATTGTCACTGTAAGATAAATCCATGTGACTATATCTCTGAAGCTTAAGCAAAACTAGTTTACATGAAGCAAAACAGCTTATTAAATGACCATATCTAAAGCAGTTCCTTGTTTTGACAATAAGCAATTTAATCATTTTTTTCCATCACTGTGGATCTAAAAGGTATGTTAAAATGTTATATTCTGCCAGATGGATTAATATGGATGTATTAAACTATGCTTATACTAACACGGCTTCCTGGTCATTGTAATTCTAAATTACAGATAATGATAGGTTTACAGAAATGATTCTGCTCAATTATTACTCACCATGAATTCTGAGTTTCCACTGCTTGATAACCTACACTAAGTAGGAAAGTAGATGATATAACACATTCATAAACTGAAATTTAACCAAGTGAAAGTTGAAGTCAGTGAGCATTATGGTCTCTAACTTTACTAAAATACAGTGGAGGTAAGCATACAAAATGCTTTATACTCATGGAAGATTAGACAAATCATTCTAAAACTCTGTACCTTAGTTTATTCATCTATAAGATAGGAACATGGACTAGACACTCTGTGAGATCTCTTCTAACATAAAAAGTCTATGATTCTAAGAAATTAACATATATATGCACATTCTGGAAAATCACAAGTCATTCCTCTTTAAGTATTCATTTAAAATGACAGGCTATCACTGCTGTTGCATTCACTAAAATATAAAGCAGTAACCAGCAACGCAGCAATAGCCATTTCATCCATAAATCAGCAATTAAAATGGGTGATAACTGTGTCCATTTGAGCCTCAGTAAGAAATTTCCATTAGCACCAATGAGAACTATATAAGTCAACTCTGTAGATACTATTCTTTTAACTTCACTAACTTATTAATTTAACTGAGAAAGAGGCCAATCTGAATCTGCAAAATTTCAATGCCACAAAAGCTTTAAAAGAAAAATCTACTCAGGGCGCCTGGATGGCTCAGTCGGTTAAGCATCCGACTTCGGTTCAGGTCATGATCTCGCAGTTCATGGGTTCGAGCCCCGCGTCAGGCTGTGTGCTGACAGCTCAGAGCCTGGAGCCTGCTTGGGATTCTGTGTCTCCCACTCTCTCTGCCCCTCCCCTGCTCACACTCCATCTCTCTCTCAAAATAACAAATAAACATTAAAAAAAAGAAAAATCTATTCTCTCATCCATTAAAAGCAAGAAATTGTACTAGACAATTTACAGATTATTTTTGGCTTTAAAAAGTCTATACATGAGAATAAGCTATCTCTATACAGCAACTGAGAAACCAAACAACAAACTAGGCTAGAAAAGCAACATGTTTCATTTTCTTTTTTAATTTCCTTTATACGATACCAGAGCTCAGTAAAAATTTCTAACCAAGTGATAGTCATAATTTATTTTTCAGTGAAACATATATAAAACTCATAGAAAATCATTTAAAGAATATCATAATACAGAACTATTTTACCCAAGAATCTACTGAAATACTTTCCACATTCCCCCTTTCTTGATAATCTATTTGAAAGCAACTATAATCCATTACAAAGTACTGGAGTAAAGAATTAAAAATTTTCTCATAAAGATGAGACTTACCCAGAAAGGACAATAATTACATCAAAGAATTCTACAGGATTTTTTTCTCCTGAGACTTAAGCATGAGATTTCCAAAAGAAAGAGATTCCAGTTGTTGCACTACAAACTTCAAGTCACTGACTCAAATTGAAGCAGCAATTTGCTATGAGAAGCAAGCGGATGACTTACATAAAGAGAAAAACTGAAGAAAAACAGAATCAATAAAACGTAGGAAAATATGAACATGTGACAAAAAAAAAAATGCTGCAAAATATAAAGTACCAGAATTCGAATTTATCAACTCACAGATCTAGATGGTTTGACCCCACAATTAGCCATAGGCCATTTATTTATATACGGTAAAAATCGTCAACCCACACAAATAAAGTTAAATAATACATTTAAACTCACCTCTTATTTACAAAGATATAAAAAAGGAAAAGCAACCCATAAAACCTTTAGACTTATATTCATTAACCAAAGAAACCTAATAACCAGGGCAAAAGACAGTATCATTCTGTAACCATGAATATGCTTGCCACACAGTAGTACTCAATATTTGTTGAATGAAAGCAATGAAACTTTAAAAGGAAAATATAACCCTAAAAATAAATGTACCAAAAAAAGAAATATGACCTAAATAAAGTTCCAGCTGTTTGAAGTAGCTACTAAACATGGACATAAAATATGCTTTCAGTGCCATGATAGTTTAAGCTCCTACCTTAGTGTGAACAATTGAAAACAAAAACAACTTGCAAATCTGAAAAAAGGATAATCCTAAACTTTAGAGTAGCAGGTACTTTCTTTTCCTCAATTGTTAAGGACTCTCAGGTAGATTATAGTTTTAATCAGAATTCTGTTCAAAGAATTCTTACATGAAGATTACTCTGAAATGTTTTCCTTAGTTACAATCCAAAATGTATTTTAGTATTGTGATTTCAGGGCCAAGTAAATACCAAACAAATGGTAACCTCAGATGACTATCTAAACTTGCCTGTTCCTAGAATCTAGGACATGGATAACTTTCTCTAACAGAGGATCCTTCCCACTCTAACAACCCAGTTAATAGGCAAGAAAAAGAACTTGTAAGTAACTACTTTGTTTCATGTTCTAAATTAAATAAATAGATCATGACACATGGTCCATGAAGTAAAAAAAAGAAACTACCTATATATATTACATACACTTTCCAAAGGAGTCACAGTTCATAAACATCTAACAAGAAAAAGTAGAATGGCCAAAGAGTTTAGGAAATTCATTTCTTGTACTCATGAGAGACTCTGGGTTTTTTTCCTTTGTGCTCTTTTGGAGAATTTGCAAAAACTGCTGCTGAATGAGAACACCTAGACTGCCATCATGAAAACCAATAATGCACCTGGTAAGAACACAAAAGACTGACTGACTCACCTGTGTGGAATCCATTATCCTTTAAAGAAAAAAAACCCCAAGTCTGGTACTAGAGAGCACAATGTACTTTCTACCGGACAAGAGGAGAATGATTTTTCCTTGTCCTGCTTTCCAGCTGCCCAAAGAATAGATCTCATACTAATTGTAATATGACTCTTTTACAAAAATAAGAGGTAGATAAAGTGCTTACAAACAATAGCTATTTCATACAACTCTATTTCTAAATGTTCTTTGAGACTTTTATTACTCAGAAAGTTAAATGATTTTAAACTAGAACTTGACCCGGTGCATTTGCTTAAAGCACAAACATCAAGGAAAAAAATACTTCATTTCTGTATTTTACAATCATATTGGAGACTTGCTGCTGAATACAAATATGAAATGCAGTAGGTAGAAGTGTGACTGCAGTATATCAAAACCAATAAACTTTATGAAATCCTTGGTGGGGCAAAAGTGGTGAGGGAACAGACACCTTCATATACTGTTTCAGGGAATTAACTGGTGTACTTTATTAAAAAAAAATTTAGAAAGCTATCGAAACCTCACATTTCTAAATACTCATCAATAGGAGAAACATCCACACAAAGAAATATTAGGTGCTAACAAGGAGGTAAAGTGGTATATGCTAATAATACTCATGGTCTACCACTAATTGAAAAAAGCAAGGTTAATATACACTATGATGCTCCTTGTGCAAATTTCAAATTAATATGACCATGTGCTTTCATTAAGGTATAAATCTGTATTATCCACTTGGAATACATATATCATCTAACTACAAAAGCTATATGCAACTTTAATCTTACACATTTGTTTCATTTTTCAATCTTCTCCCTATCCAAACTGGCTTCAATTTTCTATTATTGAAATAAAATGAGGGCACTTACATCCACATGAAAGTATATTCCCCTAACAGAACAAAATATCTAAATAAGTAGAAATTGCTCTTATAAGTAAAAAAAAAAAAAAAAAAAAAAAAAAAAAAAAAAAAAGCCTTTAAAACAATAGAATTATTATAAAACCCGTGGTTTGAAAGTGATTTAGGAACAGTATGGGCAAGACTTGGTGATGCTTGGATATAAGCCACAAATATAAACCAAGAATGACTACCATATTTCTGACTTGGATCCTGTGATACACTTGCTGGTGCCACTATACTCCCAGCACCCCACTGTCGAATTATGTTACTCAAATGACTCCAACAACACTGAGCATAACAATTATCAAACTATATCGTAACATTTTATTTGTTTACCTTCTATACATTAACTGTGAAACCTCAGGGCAAAGATTATCTCATATTCAACTTTGATCATCAAGTCCTAATAAATAAGAAGTGCTTAAAAAAAAAAAAAAAGTTTGAAATAAGTAAAGCACCAGACTTGGAGCACGCCTGGAAGAGGATAAAAAAATCTAAATCCCAGGAAATGCATGAACAGCTTCTCCTATTTCATATTCTCTGTTCCTAACTTTTTGTCAATATATTTTGGGGTTAAGGATAGAAAGAGAAGCTCTATGACTCATTACCAAAATTTCTAAGATAACAAGGGTATAAATATTTGAAAAGCATGAAATGAAATCAAATTGCAGTTTGCCTCCTATATTTTTCTGACATATTTAGGAATAACATGAGTGATATTCTAGAAAATAAAATCTTGCCCTAAAACCCCAAACTCATGGCTGCTGTTTGGATCAAATGCTCAGGAACACTCTATTAAAAATATTTTCAGGGGCACCTGGCTGGCTCAGTCAGTAGAGCAAGCGACTCTTGATCTCAGGGTTGTGGGTTCAAGCCCCACACTGGGTGTAGAGACTACTTAAAAAAAAAAAATCTTTAAAATTTTTTTTTCTAAATAAAATATAGTTTCTAAAAAAAAATTTATGTCATATCTCAACTGACCACCAGAAAATGTCATTCTAGCATGTTTGCATGTGTGTGTATGTGTGTGCGTGTGTGGGGGCAGTAAAGAAATAAATGCACAAAAATACTGCAAACTTTGGAACTGCATTTAGATAAAATTTTCACATTGACTTGAATACAGTCTATAAATTGATATAAATTGGAAAACCAAAATGAAGAAAGAACTAAATGAGAGTAAGAAATTAATAGATAAGTGTGAACTTCTAAACATTAATTCCTCCAGATATAACAAAAGAAGCTACCTTCTAAACCATCAGTCTCAAACAGGAAATTTTCAGGTTCTTGAAACTCTATGTTATATGTCTGAACAATTTCTGCATTAGCAGAAAGCTGCACATGATTTCTTAAAACCGATAAATCATATAGCCTGATCTCTTAGTGAAATTTGAGAGGCAGTCACTGGGAATTCATAGCTAATGACAACTTAAAATCAAGTTCTAGTCCAAGTCAAACAGTTATACTAATGCTTTGTTTATTTATTTTTTGTGTGTGATCTCTATACCCAACATGGAGCTCAAACTCATGACCCTAAGATCAGGAGTGGCAAGCTCTTCCAACTAAGCCAGCTAGGCACCCCTTGGAAACCGTTATACTAATGCTTTAAACAAGACAAAACTAAACTGAAGAGAAACTGCTTAATACTTTTTTTTTTTTTTTAATTTTTTTTTTTCAACGTTTATTTATTTTTGGGACAGAGAGAGACAGAGCATGAACGGGGGAGGGGCAGAGAGAGAGGGAGACACAGAATCGGAAACAGGCTCCAGGCTCTGAGCCATCAGCCCAGAGCCCGACGCGGGGCTCGAACTCACGGACCGCGAGATCGTGACCTGGCTGAAGTCGGACGCTTAACCGACTGCGCCACCCAGGCGCCCCTAAACTGCTTAATACTTTCAAACCACTTATCTCCAAATACAAAAGAGTACAAAAGATTGTGTCCAAAAATTTGCTCGGGCATTTACACATTCTAAAAGGAAATTATATGGTATTAAAGTAGACGTGGCTAGATGTTATAAAACACACTTTTGTATTAATAATTAAAGTCCCAACAAGACTACAGCTTTAGGCCACAGGTGTAGAGCCTGAAAGAGAACATGAATGTTCTCTCACTTTAGTGAGTCAAATTATATCTTTCCAGTAACACTAAAAAATTACACTTCCTTTAATTTTATTTTAAATGATTTCCAACTGGAAAAAGTTCCTACTACTGGCATCAAGATTTTTCCATCCTATGGCTTAACTGTTATATGGTGAGCAATCCATAAGACATTGTAAAATATAAGAATGCAGTATTTAAAGAAATGTCTTAGTGATCACTTCTGAACATTCAGACTCTTTAGCAATGGGAAAAAATCACGTAATTTATCTGCTATATAAGTTCAGAGTTTCATGTACAATAAAGCATGTTCCAAAAGTAAAGACACATTCATTATCTGACAGTAAATTTTCCAGACAACTATACCATACTCCAAAAATGCAGAAGTTCTATTTTAAACTTTTTTATGTTACTCTTCCTATAATACATGTCCAACAAATGTGTATGCTGGTTCTGTGCTGGCTGAATATAACTGAAACTTTTCTCAATGACATAGACTCCTCATTATAAACAGGTTCCCATATTGTGCTTTACATAAATCAACAAACCTTTCATGTCATTTTCCACAAAATGAAATAGTCTAATCTAAACATCACAATGGAATACTGTACATTTTCCCCATAAAGAAAAGTAGAAGTTTCACAAGCATTCTATTATACAATAGCAGTATATTATATGCACATTTACTTACACAAATTTATATGTCCAGCAAAAAGATATTTTTTTAAAAGCAGCCCATATCACCAGCCTTTCCTCTCAGTTATACCTTTACTCCAGAGTGAGCATAAAATAAGAGATGTCACTCAATTGTTCCCTCAGCTGCACTCACTTCCTAATACCTCTCCTAGAATGAACATCTTAATAAGACCGTATCTGACTGGGGCACCTGAGTGGCTCAGCCAGTTAAGCATCTGGCTTTGGCTCAGGTCATGATCTCATGGTTTGTGGGTTCGAGTCCCACATCGGGTCCCACGCTAATGGTGCAGAGCCTGCTAGGGATTCTCTCTCTCTGCTCCTTCCCTGACTCACTCTCTCTCTCTCAAAATAAATAAACTTAAAAAAAAAAAAAAAAGAGGGAAACATGGGTGGCTCAGTCAGTTGAGCAGCCAACTTTGGTAGCGGTCATGATCTCACGGTTTATGGGTTCAGGCCCTACATCAGGCTTGGAGTAATCTAAGTCAGGCTCCAATCAGCTTGGAGCCTGGAGGCTGCTTCAGATTCTGTCCTCCCTCTTTCTCTGCCCCTCCCCCACTGGCACTCTGTCTCTCTCTCTCTCTCAAAAATAAACATTAAAAAAAAAAAAAAAAGAAGAGGAAGACTGCATTTGACTGCATTGAAAAATAAGTCTTTTCAATACAATGCCAGAAAAGAGCCAATTATTTCAGCTGATGTTTGGCAAAAACAGTGAATCATTCCTATGCTGAAGGAAACTGGCTATGCTCAACTTAGTGAAAAATCATTTATCCATACTGACAATTTCTGGTCTTATTAAAGGTAATTCTTTCACTACACATAATTTCTAACTTACACAACTTGAGAACATAAATTCCATATAAGATTCAACATCACTGTATTTATCACTTATTAAATCTATAAACAAAATAAACTATTTTTATAAAGAATTAGCTACTCAAATTGCTATTTCATGGATTTTGATAAAATTTATTAAGTCCTTGGTCAATGATAGGAAATTTACAAGGTTCTCACTAAATATTCTGCCTTATTATCAAAGCTTAAATGGTAATAAAAGCTTTACCTTTGCAATTTAAGTTACAATAAACAGTATCACAGGATTCCCCCTAGATTACTTTACTTCTAAACCAAAGTAGTTTATATGTCTCTGAATAAGAACCACTTCTCTACATAATGACGATGGCTTATTTGACAGGAGCCCCTTAGAAATCTATTCCCACTATCATAAAAAGAGTCTCAAATAGTGTACAAGTTTTGGTAATGTCTCTTTTGTTATAATAAAGGTGAAGTGATTGCTATTAGTTATCTGTTACTGTGTAACAAAATACCTTCAAATTCAGCAGCTTAAAATAATAAACATTATCTCATACAGTTTCTGAGTGTCAAGAATCCAGCAGCAGGTTATTTCTCAAGACATTAGCCAGGGTTGCAATTATCTGAAGACACGGCTGGGGCCAGAGAATCTAAGAGGGCTTACTCATGTGGCAGGTGTCAGAGGCCTTGATTCTTCACCACATGAGCCTTTCTATATGGCTGCTTACAACACAGAAACTGTCCTTCCCAAGAGCAAATGGTCCATGAGAAAGCTGCAGAGTCTTTTTATGACCTAGCCTTGGAAGTGACAAACCATCACTTCTGCCATATTCAATTCATAACACAAGCAACGTTGATAACCATTTGGAGAGAAATTGCACAAAGGCATGAATATCAGGAGGCAAGAATCATTGGGAGCTCTGTTGGATTTAGGCTACAACAGTGATGAACATACAGATATATGGTCAATGTGGTTGTACATATGTCCACAAATTCTTTGATACTTCTCTTATCACAAAGTGAAGCCTAATTCCCCTCCACCCTAAATACGGACTGTGCTTAGGACTCAAATAGAATGCAGCAGAAATGACAGTGTCAGACTTCCAAAGCTAGTTTATGACATTGTGGCTTCTGCCTCTCTCTCTTGAATCATTCACTCTAGGGAAAGAAAGCTACCACATTGTAAGGACAGTGAAGAAATCCTTAGGATAGGCCCTTACAGGAAAGAACTGAGACCTCTAACCAACAAATAGTAAAGAACTAAGCCACAAAATTAAGCTTAGAAGTGGATCCTCCAGCTTCATTCGAGGCGTCAGAAGACTGAAATAGTACTGAATGAAATTAAAGACTTAAATAAATGAAAAATATATCATATTTATTGATTATAATACTCAATATTGTCAAGATGGCAATTCTCTCCAAATTTAAAGCAACCCAAATCCAACAGGCATTTATACAAAAGTTGACAAATTGATTCTAAAATCTATATAGAATTGTAAGGACCTAAAATAACCAAAGCAATTTTTAAAGTAAAAACAAAGTTGAGGGTGCCTGAGTGGCTCAGTCGGTTAAGCATCTGACTCTTGATTTCAGCTCAGGTCATGATCTCACAGTTCATGAGTTCGGGCCCTGCATCAGGCTCTGTGTGACAGTGCTTAGCCTGCTTGGAATCCTCTCTATCCCTCTCTCTCTCTTTACCTCCCCTGTTCATGCTCTCTTTTGAAATAAATAAATAAACTTCAAAACTAATTAAAAAAAAAAAAAAGTTGAAGGACTTACACTTCCCAAGACTTACCATAAAACTAAAGTAATTAAAACAGTTTGGCTGTACTGGCAAAGATAGTTATAAGTCAATGGAACAGAACAGAGGGTTCAGAAACAGATCCATAGTTACTTAGTCAATTGATTTTTGACAAAAATGCCAAGGCAATCCAATGAAAAAGGAAAGGCATTTCAAAAAATAGTGCTAGATCCCCTAGATATCCTTGCAGGAAAAATAACAATAATAATAATAATAACACTCAAAAAGAGAACCCTCTTACCTCACACCATACAAAAAAGTTAACTTCAAATGGATCACAGATCTAAATGTAAATCTAAAACTATAAAACTTTAAAAGTTAAACTACAACTACTACATAACCCAGACACACCACTCCTAGGTATTTTCCCAAGAGAAACAAAAACACATGTTCAGAAGTATCTGGGTGGCTCAGTCAAGTGTCCAACTTCATCTCAGGTCATGATTTCGCAGTCCATGAGTTCAAGCCCGCTTCTGGCTCTGTACAGACAGCTCAGACACTGGAGCCTGCTTCAGATTCTGTATCTCCCTCTCTCTGCCCCTCCCCTACTCGTGCTCACTCTCTCCTTCTCTCTCTCAAAAATAAACATTAAAAAAATTTAATTTTTTTAATTTAAAAAAAATGTTCATGCAAAGACTTTTACATGAAAATTCTCCATAGCAGCTCTTTTGTAATACTAACAATCACAAACAAGCCAACTGTCAATTAACTAGTACAAACTAGTATATCTATACAACAGAACACCATTCGGTAATAAAGAGGAATGAACCACTGACAGACACAACAAAATAGACGAATCTCAGGGGCGCCTGGGTGGCGCAGTCGGTTAAGCGTCCGACTTCAGCCAGGTCACGATCTCCCGGTCCGTGAGTTCGAGCCCCGCGTCAGGCTCTGGGCTGATGGCTCGGAGCCTGGAGCCTGTTTCCGATTCTGTGTCTCCCTCTCTCTCTGCCCCTCCCCCGTTCATGCTCTGTCTCTCTCTGTCCCAAAAATAAATAAACGTTGAAAAAAAAAAAAAATAGACGAATCTCAGAATAACGGAGTCAAAGCCAAGACAAACCAAAAAAAAAAAAAAAAAAAAAAAGCAGCCTATATGATTTTACATAAAATAATAGCAAATGCAAACTACTCTATAAGGAAAAGCAAAACTGTTGTTGCTTGGGGATGGGAGTAGAGGGAAGAATAGATTACAAAAAGACATAAGGAAATTTGGGTATGACAGAACTATTTGTTATCTTAATTGTAGTGATCACTTTATGGGTCTATTAACATGTCAACGCTGATTAAATTATGTGCAGTTTAATGAATGTCAATTCTATCTCAATAAAGTTGAAAAAAGAAAAAATTGGTAATGTCTAATAAAAAAATTGGTAATGTCTATTAAAACTATAAATACACATTATGGGGCATCTGGGTGGCTCAATCAGTTAAGCGTCTGACTTTAGCTCAGGTCATGATCTCATAGTTTGTAGGTTGGAGCCCCACGTCAGGCTCTGTGCTGACAGCTCAGAGCTTGAAGCCTGCTTCAGATTCTGTGACTCCCTCCCTCTGCGGTTCATGAGTTCAGGTCCCTCGTGCTCTGTTTCTCTGTCTCTCAAAAAATAAATAAATGTTAGAAAAAAGGTTTTTTTATTTTTAAATACACATTTTGCTGTTAGAAATTTATCCTACAGGGCGCCTGGGTGGCTCAGTCAGTTAAGTGTCTGACTTCAGCTCAAGTCATGATCTCGTGGTTTGTGGGTTTGGACCCTGCATTGGGATCTGTGCTGACAGCTTAGAGCCTGCTTCGGATTCTGTGTCTCCCTCTCTCTCTTTCTGTCCCTCCTCCGCTTGTGCTCTCTCTCAAAAGTAAATAAACATTAAAAAAATTTTAATTTATCCTATAGATATACTTGCATTTACACAAAGATAGGATGTGCACTGAAAAACTATATTGAATATCCAAAAACAACCAAAACTTCCATTAATATATGACAGGCTAAATAGATTAATGCATTCTCAAAAGATGGAATACTCTGCAACCATGAAAAAAACAATGACTTATATTTATATGCTCAAACATAAATTATCCAAAATATATTGATAAATGAATGAACTAAGTGGCAGAGAAATTCATACAGCACAATCTGTGTTTGTGTTTAATCTTCAAAAAAGTAAATACATATGCACATAAACTGCTAGCTGTAATTATACTTGAACAGTACCCTCAGCACACTTAGGATTCTCTATTTCCAACTATTTTATAATTTTTCAGAAACATTACACAACCATTAAGACTGACATTACCACTCATAATAACAGTACTTAATAAATATTAGCTGCTATATGCCAGGCAAATATGCCAAGCAAACTTTGAACAAGTTGCCATTTCTTTAACCTTCACAACAAGCCTGTAAAACAGGCAGTATTATTTTTATCACCATTTTAAAGATTTAGGAATCTAGGAGTCAAAAAAGCCTTTGCTGCAGGTCACTATTAAGTGGTAGCCCAAGGATTTAACTCAAATTTCTTTGATCCC
Organism: Lynx canadensis; assembly: GCF_007474595.2. Lineage (NCBI taxonomy): Eukaryota > Metazoa > Chordata > Mammalia > Carnivora > Felidae > Lynx > Lynx canadensis. The sequence continues at coordinate 107,342,882 of NC_044308.2, read as the reverse complement.
AAAGTTGATGCTTTTAACCACTGCACCAAAAATCTCTCGGTAAGCAAAATGTAGAAACCAAAAACCCATAAAAGAATGCAGCAATTGGGAATAGTGTTAATAAACAGAATATAGTCAAAAAGCACAAGCTTATTTCTGGCTCTTGCTTTTGACAGAAAAAAAAACAAAAACAAAAACACCATGGTAGTGTTTACTTAAGTATATGTAATTGTCCTCTGTGAGGTATTTTACTAATCAATCCACTTGGTCTATACGATTTCAGTAATTCCTAGTTTGTTACATTCTAACTTCAGCATATAACATGTTAGTTTCTATTCTAATTCCAAATAATATAAACCCAAATACATAAAGCAAACAGGAGACACAAATAGTGTATTTCCCAAGGGGGAATTATAAACACTAAACATATACTAGCTGTAGCAATTTATTATTATTGACACCATTGCTACTTTAAATTGTATGTTCTTGGGGCGCCTGGGTGGCGCAGTCGGTTAAGCGTCCGACTTCAGCCAGGTCACGATCTCGCGGTCCCTGAGTTCGAGCCCCGCGTCAGGCTCTGGGCTGATGGCTCAGAGCCTGGAGCCTGTTTCCGATTCTGTGTCTCCCTCTCTCTCTGCCCCTCCCCCGTTCATGCTCTGTCTCTCTCTGTCCCAAAAATAAATAAACGTTGAAAAAAAAAAAAATTTAAAAAAAAAAAAAAAAAAAAAAAAAAAAAAAAAAATAAATTGTATGTTCTTGCATTTAGTTGCAACACATTACATAGATTGCTTGCTGCAATCAACCTCCATAAGGAATTAAATATTAATGATATACTGAATACAATTATGAGAAATAAGACATTCAATACAAATAAGGCAGAGATAATTACTGCAACATATTAATTTTAGATCTTAGAAATATATTTAAACTACCTAAAAAGTAAGAATTTTGTCTTCAAAATTTTGTTTACCAACCTCAGCTTTCTAAAAAAAACTCATTCCCTTTACTATGATCTGACTGGGCATTGAACAAATATGGATAAAGAATCTTTACTGCTAACACAGTATTTTATTAAACTGTATGATATTATATATTCAATTGGCAACAGGAGCATTTTTTTTAATAAAGTAATATGTAGCTCAGCAAATTCCAGTCCCATAAAAATCACACATTATATAAAATTGATTTCTCCTATCCAAGTACTAACCAAGCTCGACCCTGCTCAGCTTCTGAGATCAGATGAGATTGAGCACATTCAGGGTGGTATGGCCACAGACTATAAAACTGACTTCTAACTAGAATCACTCCCAAGAATCAAAAGGTAAAAATTAAAATAAATGCTTTGTAAAAATATTATATACAATTTTTCTGTTGTCAGAAATGTTTTTAATTTTTTTAGAAATGTTTTTTAATATTATCTTTTCAATAAACAAAATACACATTTTAAAATAAGACTGAAAATAAAAGCAAATATTAAAAGTTATATTCCTAATGTCAAATATAAAAATATACCCTTAAAATGTTCCTCATGTATCCTCCGATAGATCTCAAAAATATAACATTTGCCATGTCACACCACAATTCTACTACTTTTTAAGTTTTTTCTCCCATATTTTCTATTCCAACTCCACAGATCAGTAACAAGAAATAAGATCAAATAAAACATGTTTTGGTAACATTATCCAAAGCAGTCATAAAAAATGATGCTCTCTTTAGAGACAACTTAGTTATAGCCTGAAAGTAAACACTGTGGAATTATTTATGAAGAAATTATACTTAACATTGGTAGATTTCAAGACATTTATATTTTAATGGAATGAATTGTTTGTAAGTAAATCAGAGTTAGTGCTAGATGCAGTTTGCTTCGGTTACCTGAAATTAGAATAGCAGACTCATTAAATATATATAAATCAGTGATGCAGAGGCACTGCACCATATTGATGGAGGCTTCATTAATTTTCAATGATATAGCCACTATCATATTTGTGTTCTAAAGAAAATTGAATGAGGTACACAACCACTTTTCTTCATCTCAAAATTCTGTTTTTTTACATATTCTAACAGTGAATGAAAGAAAACCTAATTCTTCAAAACATTTCTAATGAGGTCCATTAAATATTACATTTTCTTGTCTTTTTGTAGGGAATACACTTATTTGTTTATACATGTGTATATTTTTGATACAAATTAAAAAATGAAGTTTGCAAAGTAAAATACTATAAAACTAGTTACCCTCCAAATCACTTCATTGTATAAATAATACATTTAGTCTTCCTAATTTGCATGTGTATACCTCAAAAGCCAAATACTATGACACTGTTTATACATTATCAAATAAAGTGATATGGCAAATACAGAATTGGTAAAAAAATAATTATTGAATATTTAAATTTTTTTGTTTTTTTTTTTAATGCTAGCATCCTGGCAACTAAAAATATAAAAAGAAAATTGTTCTAAGTGTATCAAACAGATTTTGATAGTATTGTAGTATTTTCATATTTTAAAAGGGTTTGAGTTGCAATCTGGTTGCATTACATTAATAAGAATTTTATTTGGCAAATGTGATCAAAATTTAATTGAATAATTCCTAACTAGGATTTACACAGACACAAAAAAGTAGAGCTGGCCAGGTGGGAAATGCAACCACTTAACCTTACATAGGCTTCAGTTTTCCCATCTGTTAAAGAAAAAAGGGACAAGTGTAGAACAAAACTAAAAAGATGATTGCTAGGCTCCTTCTGATTTCAAATTAACTGAGTTTGCCAACTCCTATCAATTCTTTTGACAAAACAAACAGCATTTTGAGGCACGTACTTTTACACAAGCTGCCATGTTCAGCATGACAGCCAAATCAGACATCACATTCCACTTTCCTAATGGGACTAATACTTAGATCTTTCCTCTTTAGTGGCTGCTTCACAAAAACATTTACGCATTTTGAACCACCTAAACTTTTTTGTTCCCTTCATGCTAATCTTGCAAAAATTTGTAAGTTTAGGAAACACCCACCAAAATTATTTGCTTACCCAAAGTCCCTTTTCCTACATCAGGAATAGGTTGACAATTAGGTTTCAGGAGTTCAGGTTTGTTTAATAGCACTTTTTCAACAAATAGTTTAACAAATGGCATAATACCGACTTTCACACCTTAATTGCAAAGAATATTTTTATAACTCTAAACTTCCCTTTGGTTTCTTGTAAAGAAAAAACAACTAATTTCCTTTTAATGACTCAGAAGAGCTCAAACACCATAAAACTAATGCGGGTAGTAACCGTGTCTGCTATACTCACTGTTGTATACTTACACACAGTTTTTCAACATCGCTTAAGTACAAGACTCTCTTGATAGGTAGTATAAAACACAAAGTCTCTCCCTCAGAGATCTATGTCGGAGCCCAAAAATTTGTAATTGAACTCAACACCCAAGATGATTTTTAGGATGAGGTAAGTCTGGGAATCAATAACCTGGAAATTTTGAGTGTATAAGAAAGATTGCAAACCGGGGGGCTTGGGTAGCTCAGTCAGTTGAGTGTCTGAATCTTGGTTTCAGCTCAAGTCATGATCTCATGGTCATGAGATCTATGCACTGGGTGTGTAGCCTGCTTGGGATTCTCTCCCTCCCTCTCTGCCCCTCCCCGCCCAAAAAAGGTGTAAACTCAAAGAAAAGACCAAAACTATTAACTAAATTACCCAAATTTTAAGAAATTAAAGAGGGATTAAAAATTACTATCCCAAACAAATGAACAATTCAAGACTAGAACCTAGATTTTCTAACTTGTGATTCAATATTCTTTCTGTTACTCAATAGATCTGGATTATGAAAATACACAGAACACCAACTCATATATGTAGTGAAAGCAAAAACAATCTCCATTAGGAGAATGATCTTGAGATGTTCATTATAATTACCATTCAGAACATTTGAGACATTAATTCTCCAAAGCTGTTCTGCAACATTATATTCTAATCAACTTGAAAACATTCCATTAAAAAAAGGGGGGGAATGTCTAGAAAGTATTAGGGAAGAAACTGAAGTAACAAAAAAATGAGAAACTGCAAAAGAAATGCTAAAGAGGAACAAGCAATTGTCAGTTTTGAGGTAAGAAAATAGACACGTACACACAGAACTGAGACTACAGGAAGTAAATGACTCAACAATATAGTAAGGCCAGCTTTTTCTTAAAAACACAATGTAGTAACTGATGCCAGGCTAGCATTCCCACTATGAGAAACCATAAAACAAACAAATGTTTGAGACACCTGTTTGCAGGCATTAGACAATAGACTACACAAAGACTATAATCTCCAGAAATGGGTAACTCTCAAGGTGAGCCTACAATTGCCTCAGTTTTCTACCTGACACAATTTCCTTGGCCATTCACAACAAGTTTGAGAAGGGCACAGTAGTTGTGCTAAACTGAGGAGTCAGAGATCAGAATTCAGTGCACTTGATATAGCTGAAAAATGCAAAGCAGAAGGTCCAGAAGTCTGTAGGAAACCTCCATGAATCCTTGACCAAAAAAGCAGGCTGCACATGTGCAGGGCAAAACCAATCAAGGCTTAAAAGATGGTAGATGAAAGAGGGATAGAGGGTAGTTAAGAGTGGTGGATACACCTTGAAGTTCCCACCCAGCCAGAGTAGAGACACCACATTACAACTTATCAACATGTTAGACATCCAGCTAAGATACCAAAAAGGCCACAACTAAGAGTAAGTATCACATCCTAGAATAGGACTTATTCTTAGACTCCCCTAACAAAGCTTAAAATCAAGACCGAACAAATTTTGCAAGGAATTAGAATTTTGGAAGTTAAGTCGCACTAAAGTAAGGAAACACACCATGCTCTCTGCAGATCCATCCTAGCAAATATTAAAACCAAGCTTACAAAGTTCAAGGTAATCAGCCAGCAAATGAATTGCCCGCAGAATTCACATACACACACACAGAGAAAGATAAACTCCAGTATCTCTAAAATGTAACATCTACATTATCTAGTTTACAACTGAAAAAAGTACTAAATGTGCCAAAATAGAGAAAAGAATGAAAAGAAAAAAGTCAAAAAGAACAGTTGATAGAAATCAATCCTACAATAGCCAAGATGTTGAATCTAGCAAACAAAAACCTTAAAATCATCTATTATAAAATTTGTTTATTTATTTAACTTGAGAAAGAAAGAGCACATGCGTGGGCAGGGGGAGCCACACACAGGGAGGGAGAGAGAGAATCACAAACAGGCTCTGGAGTGTTGGTGCAGAGTCCAATGTGGGGCTCAAACTCCCGAACCGTGAGATTATGACCTGAGCTGAAATCAAGAGTTGGACACTTACCAACTGAGCCACCCAGGCAAACCTCACATATTATAAATATTTTAAAAGAATTAACACAAAGTATGTCCAGAATTAAATGAAAATACATTCAAAGAACTAAATGAAGATAGTCTTAATGCATGCACAGATAGGAATTCTAAAAGAAATGAAAACTATAAAAAAGAACACGATAAAAACTGTAGAATAAAAAGTGCAATAACGAAAATATACTGAATAAGCTTACCAAAAGAGTGGAAATAGCATATGGGATTGAAGATAAATCAATAGAAGTAACTGATCTAAAGAACAGAGAGAAAAAAGACTGAAGAAAAATAAGTCGTACCACAGGGACTTACATTATATCAAAGAGTCTAACACACATGTAACTAGAGTTCCAAAATAATAAGAAAGTGTAAAAAGTGCAGAAAGAATCACTGAAATTTCCAATAGGAAGAAAAACACTGACTTACAGATCTAAGCTCAGCAAACCTCAACTAGGGTGAATACAAATAAAACCCATATCTAGAACATACTCAAACTGCCAGAAACCAAAATTAAAGAGAAAAATCTTGGGGCGCCTGGGTGGCGCAGTCGGTTAAGCGTCCGACTTCAGCCAGGTCACGATCTCGCGGTCCGTGAGTTCGAGCCCCGCGTCAGGCTCTGGGCTGATGGCTCAGAGCCTGGAGCCTGTTTCCGATTCTGTGTCTCCCTCTCTCTCTGCCCCTCCCCCGTTCATGCTCTGTCTCTCTCTGTCCCAAAAATAAATAAACGTTGAAAAAAAAAAATTTAAAGAGAAAAATCTTAAAAGCAGAGGCACCTGGGTGGCTCAGTCGGTTAAGCATCCAACTTCAGCTCAGGTCATGATCTCACAGTTCGTGAGTTCAAGCCCTGTGTCAGGCTCTGTGCTGACCGCTCACAGCCTGGAGCCTGCTAAGGATTCTATGTCTCCCTCTCTCTCTGCCCCGCCCCCACTCATGCGTTCACGTGCTTGCTCGCGCTCTCTCTCTCAAAAATAAACATTTTGAAAAAGAAATTTCTTTTAATCTTAAAAGCAGCCCCAAAAGATTTTTGTGTAAAGGGAACCAAAGATATGAGTAACAGCTAACTTCTCATCACAAACAATGGAGATCAGAAAACACTGATATCTTTCAAGTGGTGAAATGCCAACCTATAATTTCATATTCAGCAAAAATATCTTTCACACAGTTAAGCAAAATAAAAACACTTTCAGATAAACAAAATCTGGGAGAATCATTCACCAAGAGACCTGCACTACAAGAAATACTAAAGAAAATTCTCTAGGCAAAATAAAATCACAACAATTGTAAAATATAATCCAAAGGAAAGAAAAGGGGCACCTGGGTGGCTCAGTCAGTTAAGCATCCAACTTTGACTCAGGTCATGTTCTCAAAGTTTTTGAGTTCAAGCCCCATGTTGGGCTCTGTGCTGAAGCTAGGAGCCTGGAGCTTGCTTCAGATTCTGTCTCCCTCTCTCTCTGCCCCTCCCCCCATCTGTAATAAAATTTTAAAAATTTAAAAAGAAAAAAAAAAGCGAAGAAGGACACCAAATATAGTATATAAGAAGGTGAACATAAAGGACCATTTCACCACTTTATACCCACTAGGACGGCTCTAATTCAAAAAAGATAAATAACAGGTGCTGCCAAAAAAGGTAGAGAAACTGAACCTTCATATACTGCTAGTGGGAATGTAAAACGTGCACCACTTTGGAAAACAGTCTTACGGTTCCTCAAATGGTTAAACATAGGGTTATCACATGATCCAAAAATTATACTCTTAAGTACACAGCTGAGAGGAACAAAATCATTTGTCCATACAAAAACTTGTACATGAATATTCATAGCAGCATTATTCATAATAGCTGAAAAGTGAAAACAACCCAAATGTCCATCAACAAATGAATGGACAAATAAAATGTGATATAGCCATACAATGGAATACTATTCAGTAACAAAAAGAAATGAAGTCCTGATACATGCTACAACACGGATGAACCATAAAAATATTATTCTGAGTAAAAGCCAATCACAGAGGGCCATATATTGAATGATCTCATTTATGCAAAATGCCCAGAACAGGAAATCTATAGAGATAGAAAGTAAGATTAGTGGTTGCCTAGGGCTAGAGGGGCAATATGGGAAAGGGAATGTTTGGAAAGTGATGGTTAAGTGATGACAGGTTTCTTTGTGAAGTGACAAAAATGTTCTAAAGTTGACTATGGTAATGCAAGCAAGCACATCTCTGAGAATAAACTTGAAGCCATTGAACTCTACACTTAAAATGGGTGAATTTTATGGTATGTGAATTACATCTCAATAAAGGTGTTTTTAAAGACTCTTTTAATTTTCCACTTTTCCTTAAAGACAACTAACTAAAGTAAAAATAACAATACTGAATCACATATAAGAGTAAAAGATACAACAAGAGCATAAAAGATGAGATGGGTGAGTAAATGGAATTACATTGTTCACATTTGTGAGGTATGAAATGGGAAGTGAAAAATGGGAATATCAGATGTTGACCCTAAACAGATTTTGATAAAGATATACATTGTTATACCTAAAGAAACCATTCAAAAAATATTAAAAGTATTAAAATAACAATAAAGAGCTATTGCTAATAGGCCAACACTTTAAAATATCCAATTAGTGGGGCATCTGGGTGGCTCAGTTGGTTGAGCATCTGACGGTTGATTCCAGTTCAGGTCATGATCCCGGGGTTCTGGGATTGAGCCCTACATCAGGCTCTGCACTGAGCATGGAGCCAGTTTGAGATTCTCTCTCTCTCTCTCTCTCTCTCTTTCTCTCTCTCTCATCTCTCTGCCACTCTCCCCTGTTTGCACATTCTCTCTCTAAAATAAAATAAAATAAAATAAAATAAAATAAAATAAAATAAAATAAAATAAAATATCCAATTAGTCCAAATAAGGCAAGAAAGGAACTTGAACAAAAAACGAAAGAGACAAATGGAAAACAAGTAGACTTAAGCCCAATGAGCTCAATAATTACATTAAATATAAAGGGACAAATACACCAACAAAAGGCAAAAATTGGTGGGCCAGGAGGGCGCCTGGCTGGCTCAGTTAGTAGAGCATGTGACTCTTGATCTCAGGGTCACGAGTTCAAGCCCCAAATTGGGTGTGGAGCCTACTTAAAATAAAATTTTTAAAAAAATTTTAAAAGAAATTGTTGGGCCAGGTAAAAAAGGAAGACATAAGTATCTACTAATATAAGACATACATTGGTTGAAGGCAAAGGGATAGAAAAAGATATACCATCAAACAGCATAAGAAAGCTGACATGACTATATTAATTCAGACAAAAACTTCACGACAAAGAGTACTACAAGAGACAATTCAAATGACAAAAGGAGATATTCATCAAGAAGACATAAGTACCTATGTACCTAATAAGAGAGCTACAAAATACATGAAGCATAACAAAACTAAAAGGTCAAACCAACAAATCCACCATGTAGTTGGAGTAATTGATAAAATGAGTAGATAAAATAAATTTGTAATATAGAAGATCTGAGTAACACTACCAACCAAGCTGACCTAATTGACATTTATAACACACTACCCCTGACAGCCACAGAACATTCTTTTTTTTTTTTTTTTTTTTTTTTTTTTGAGAGAGGGGTGGAGGGAGAGAGAGCTCCTGCGCACAAGCAGAGGAGGGGCAGAGAGAGAGAGGGAGACACAGAATCCTAAGTAGGCTCCAGGCTCTGAGCTGACAGCAGCGAGCCCGACATGGGCCGAACCCATGAAATTCAAGATTATGACCTGAGCTGAAGTCCGACACCCATCCACACCCATCTGCCTGGGCCACCCAGGCACCTCAAACATTCTTTACAAATGTACATTGATTGCTCACCAAAATAGACCATTTACTGGACCATAAATAAGTTCTCAGAAAATTTCAAAAGATTAAAATTATTAGTAGAGTATGTTCTCTTACCACAACAGAATAAAATTAGAAATTAACAATACTTAGAAAGTCCCTTTTTTCAAATTCTTTTACCTAGAATGAGTGCCTTTTCCTAATTTGCCTGCCCTAAGGAGGCACTGTTTCCTAATTTGCATAAAAGTACTGGATAAGCCCAGAATATCAGTTAAAACAAATACATTAACACCACTTATTAATCATTCTTTCCAACAATAAATAAATTCAACCCTAATCTGCTAAAGCTTCTAAATGTAACTAATAATTTACAGAAAATATAGAGGAACATATTAAACAACACCACAGCGACGCAATCAGCAAAATTCAGAGTAGTAACTCTTCAGGACAAACTACCCAGTATCATCAGTGAGAATAGAAATAGAAAAAAAAGCAAAGAGACACAGAGAGAAAGATCTTAAGTAAATGTGACAAAATACTGACTTTCATATATCAGGACATGTTCCTTTATTCTACTACTTTGTGTCTTATGCATGTTTAAAATGAAAAAAGTAGATTTAGTAAAATCAAATACATGTAAAGCTTCCACAAACAAGTTTGCCAAGAAAGGTTGGGATTAAAATTAAATCATTAACAGGCGCCTGTGTGACTCAGTCAGTTAAGTGTCTGACTCTTGATTTTGGCTCAGGTCACGATCTCATGGTTTGTGGGTTCGAGCCTCACATCAGCTCTACACTGACAGTATGGAGCCTGCTTGGAATTCTGTCACTCCCTCTCTCTGCCCCCCACCCAAAATAAATAAATAAGGGGCACCTGGGTGGCTTAGTCAGTTGAGTGTCCGACTTCAGCCCAGTCATAATCTCAGGGTTTGTGAGTTCAAACCCCACATCAGGCTCGCTGCTGTCAGCATAGAGCCCGCTTTGGATCCTCTGGATTCCCTCTCTCTCTCTGCCCCTCCCCCACTCATTCTCTCTCTCTCTCTCTCTCTCTCTCTCTCTCTCTCTCTCTCAAAAATAAGCATTTAAAAAAATAAAATTTAAAAAATAAACTTTAAAAAAATTAAATTATTAAAAACTTAGTTAATATAACTGAATCCATCGAATTCAATATGCCTCCAGAATTCTATGAAAGAATTCTACAAAAGACCTGTTTCTTAAAGAAACAGGTGGTCCTGAAAAAAGAAAACAATTCTCCTTTTCTTTAATTAAAACAAAGCTCATCCTTGAACTGGAAAACAACAAACATGGAATCCAATCATCTTTAATGTGCATGTAATCAATCCATTTGACTGTTTGCTGGACTGAATTGATACAAAAGGGAATATGCTTCCTCAGTTACTAGCAATTAAGAGAGGAAGATCTTTGCATTATGTTTTCACTTCTTTCTGCTTCCGTATTTTTTCCCATAAACAGCAGTCCTAATTAATCTTATCATAATCCTATACTTTTGGGTATCCTTTGGGTATCACTACTCCTACTCACTCTCTTGCCTCCTCAAATGCCTTTGCCAACTTGAGAACATGAACAAATATAAAATCATGTGGTAGCCACATCAAGGTGGCCCAGTAATCCCTACCTGATAGTATTCACACTCTTGTGCGTACTCTTCCACATTGTAACAGGGCTGCTCAATATTAACAAATAAAACAGCACAATGATAGTAATGTCATGTCTGTGATTAGATCACAGAAAGTTCTGGGCTTCTGGTTCTCTCCCTCTCTCATCACAAACTCTGGGAAAACCCACATCATGAGTACCCTATGGAGGGTCCACTGGGAGAAAATGAACCCTCCTGCCAAGAGCCACATGAGTAACCTTGGAAAAAGATATTCAGTCTCAGACAACAGCCTGAGCAAACCTCTGAAGAGACTATGGACAGAATCACTCAGCTAAAGTCACTCTCAGATTCCTGCCCCTCAGAAACTGTGAGGGCAGGTCACGATCTCAAGGTTCACGAATTTGAGCCCCACATAGAGCTCTGTGCTGAGTCTTGAGCCTGTTTCAGATTCTGTGTCTCCTTCTCTCTCTGTCCCTGCCCCACTCTTACTCTGTCTCTCAAAAATAAATAAATTTTTTTAAAAACATGTTTTAATTTAAAAAAAGTATTTCACATCAAAATCCATAATGTTGTATGACTTATCAGAACAAGAATATCAAAAAAATAATAATGCCCAATATCAGCAAAGATTTGTGGCAAAAAGAATTACCATATTGTTGTTGGGAGTATAATTGATACAACCTTTTTTTGAGAACAACTGGGCAATATTTATCAAAACTTAAAAGTCACATACAATTACACTACTAGGTATTTACCCTATGGCTTGACTGTTATATCTTATGAATATGCCTAAGTGCTCAAAGAGCTAGCTAGCTAGCTACCAAGTTCACTCCAGTGAAAAAACAGAAACATAAAATATTCATCAAAAAGATTCTGGGGGGCAACGGGGTGGCTCAGTCGGTTGGGTGTCTGACTTCAGCTCAGGTCATGACCTCAAGGTTCATGGGTTCGAGCCCCCCATCGGGCTCTGTGCTGACAGCTAAGAGCCTGGAGCCTATTTCAAATTCTGTGTCTCCCTCCCTCTCTGCCCTCCCCCCACTCTCACTCTGTCTCTGTCTCGCAAAAATGAATAAGCATTTAAAAAAACTTAAAAAAAGATTTTGGTTAAATGGGGCACCTCGCTGACTCGGTCGGAGGGGGAATGCGACTCTTGATCTCAGGGTTGTGAGTTTGAGCCCATAGTGGGTGTAGAGATTACTAAAAACATACATAAACTTAAAAAAATGTTTTTTGGTTAAATCAATTATAGTATAACTGAACACTGAACTACCATCCAACTGTTAAAAATAAAGAGGAAGACATATACACACTGATTTATAAAAGATATCCAATATACGAATATTTTAAAAGGTGGGATTCATATATATATATATATATATATACATATATACACATATATATATATATATATACATCCCATTTTCCAAGAAAGAACATGATAACAAGTTCATATCAAGAAAACTACAAAGGTGTGCCTGAGTGGCCCAGTCAGTTAAGTGTCTGACTCTTGGTTTCAGCTCAGGTCATGATCTTACAGTTCATGAGATTGAGCCCTGTATCGGGCTCCGAGTTGACAGCAGCAGAACCTGCTTGGGATTCTCTCTCTCTCCCTCTCTCTTTGCCCCTCCCCTGCTCGCACAAGGGCACATCCTCTCTCTCTCAAAACAAATAAACATTAAAAAAAAAAAATTACAGAGGCACCTGGCTGGCTTAGTTGGTAGAGCATGCAACTCTTGACCTGGGGGTCATGAGTTCAAGCTCACATTGGGCGCAGATACTACTTAAAAATAAAATCTTAAAGGGGTGCCTGGGTGGTTCAGTTGGTTAAGCATCAGACTTCAGCTCAGGTCATGATCTCTTGGTTCGGGAGTTCAACCCCCATGTTGAGCTCTATGCAAACAGCTCAGAGCCTGGAGCCTGTTTCAGATTCTGTGTCTCCCTCTCTCTTTGCCCCTCCCCCACTCGCATTCTGTCTCTCTCTCTCTCTCTCTCTCTCTCTCTCTCTCAAAAAAAAAAACGAATAAACATTAAAATAAATAAAATCTTAAAAAAGAAAATTACAGATCATTAGAATTAAAGCTATTATTTTGACATTTTATAGTCTCTTAAATTCATTTAAAGATAATCATTATTGTACAAGTCCTACATAGTAGCCCAAATGACTCCTGTTTTAATTTCATCTCTGCTTAGCACACATATTACTCACAAGTAATAACGATAATATAACCAATATATATTAAACAAATACTATATTTGACAACAGAGACAGAAGCTCTACAAAACACCTCCAAATATTTTATATATTTAATCCTCAAACACTGTAATATAGGTAGTGCTACTGTCTCTATTGTTCAGGTAAGAAAAATGAGGGGTGCCTGGGTGGCTCAGGTGGTTGAGCAACAGACTCTTGATTTCAACTGAGGTCATGATCTCCCAGTCCTGGAATCAAAACCTGCAGCCGGGCTCCACTCCAGCTCTGAGCTGGGCATGGAGCCTTCTTAAGATTCTCTCTCTCTCTCCCGTTGCCCCTCCCCCACTAGCATGAGTGTGTGTACAAGCACACACGTGCTCTCTGTCTCTCACAAAAAAGAAAAATGAGTGCAAGGTGTTAGTAATTTGCCCAAAGCCACAGTTCCTGTAGGGACTGTGTAAAAAATTCAAAATCATAAGTTTCTTCTTTTATCCAATACGCTATATTCTTTCATCCATTTTGTTCATATTTCAAGTCAAAAAAGAACTATAAAATGTGGTCTATACCTAACAAGTTAGCAAATAACCAAAATAAATAAAATAACTTAATTTTTTAAAGATTTTATTTTTTAAGTAATCTCTACACCCAACATGGGGCTCAAGCTCACAACCCCAAGATCAAGAGTGTAACACTCTACTGACTGAGCCAGCCAGGCACCTTAATAACTTAGACAATTCTTAACTCTTATGAGAAAACAAAAAGGACTAAGGATACAACAAAAGCAATTTCTAATTAAAAATAAGTCATCTCAGGGCGCCTGGGTGGTTCAGTTAGCTAAGTGTCTGACTTCGGCTCAGGTCATGATCTTACAGTTTGGGAGTTCAAACCCCATGTGGGGCTCTGTGCTGACAGCTCAGAGCCTGAAGCCTGCTTCAGATTCTGTCTCTGTCTCTCTCTCTGCTCCTCCCCCACTCGCACACTGTCTCTCCGTCTGTCTCTCTCTCTCAAATATAAATAAATAACAAAAAAATTAATTAGAAAAAAGTACCAATACATTAATAAACCTTATTATAATCATTATAACTACAACTGACCATGCAATTTATGCTTACCCAAAGACCTAGTCTATCACACTGTAGATTACCCATCACCTTTTATTTCTAAGAAACCTCAGAGAAACTACAGGAATATATGCTCACCATAATACACCACCTTCAATCCCAAGTGCTTTATAGAACCACGTTTACTGAATCACATGTGACTATAAAAATGTGGCAAGAAACATGGTGACCAATTCCTGCACTTATTCTTCAAAATAAACAAACTTAACCTCCTTCTTTCTCCTCCCCTCCCCCAAAATGGGCGTTCTGGAGTCAGACATCCTGTGTTCCAATTCTAGTAGGGCCCACTTAATAAGGACCTTGAGCAGTCTCAGTCTCCTTCCCTGTGAAGTGGTAAGGATACTAATACTTACCTCATGGGGCTGTTTGGGAATGAAGTGAGACAATTCATGGTAAAGCGCTTAGAACACTGCCTGGCACATAATGTGCACTCAATAAATACCAGCCACCATTACATCTCCAAAACCGCCAAGAATCTAGACTTACTCCCTTTTAGCGATGAGAATCTAACCCAACTCCATCAGGACAAAATGGTTTATAGACGATTTTCATATTACCTTACATAATAAATAGAAGTATATATTCACAGTAATTTTGTTTTCATAGCAATTTCGCCCTTTTCAATAAAAACATTTCCGTAAAATTAAACACTCCAATCCCCCAAGCTTTTAACCAGCGGCATGTCTGGACCCCAGCTGTCAACACAGCCTGGAAATACCCCGGCTATGAAGGGGGAAACCTGACAACCTGCTGGGTACTACATCTGGGAACCTGCAGGCCAGCGCGGCTCGGGGCTACCGTCTGTTTACAGAAACAACGTCACCTTTTCCTATTTTCCTCCCCAGTGTTGAAACGAACGACGCCCTTTTCTCCCCTGAGCCCAGGCCAGGCATTTCCCAGCTCTCTCCTCCCATCCTGCGAGTCTCACCCCCATGAAACCCACGGTCTCCCGACTCACAGAGTGTGCCCGCACACATTCACCATCAGCTTCAAGGAGGGGTTCCGGTATTTAGTGGTCTTACACCGGGGGCAGCCCTGATCGTCCATGGCGGTTCCCTCCTGTGGATTCTCCCCCGACGCCTGCTTTAGCTACAGCCAGAGCAACCCCAAACCTCCTCCAAGCGGGTTCCTACCAACAGGCACTTGGCTGGGACGGTCCCGTTGCAAATGCGCACCGGCCCGGGGCGAGACGCTGCAGCACAAACGTTCCGGCCGCGAGTTTTCCGGTCCTGCAGCTGGGGCTTGGTCTTAGTTTCCGTAGGCCAGTGCACTATCCTGGGTTTCGGGGAAGAGCTATTAAAATGTCAAATTGTACACAAAGCTCCATCTCCATGCATGTAGAAGTATTTCTTTAAGGAACTGCGTCACAATTAGGAACATAGATTTCACCTTGTACTGTCTGGAAAGCATTACCATGATTTCAAAGATTTATGCCCTGTGTACATAATCAGTAATTCAGACTACCATTTTCTTTTGAATAATTTGAAAGCCTGTGCTTTATATTCTCCTTTATACTTGCACAGTCATGCAAGCACAAGTTCGCAAATAAAAGTTTGAAAAACTTACCTATAACAAAAGTCTCTACACCAACCCTAAATACTACAGATTCTCACTAAATTCTGGCATCTGTTCTGCAGAGTCACTTAATTCAAGACTGTCAAGTGTGCTTAACCGGTGTCACCTGGTTCTTACATCCCCCCCCCCAACACCCCAACCATATACACTGTATTTCAGCAATTGTAAGATCTGAGAGCCTGAATCTCTTTGGCAGTTGTAAACCACATTCACTGCATTTATCAGGATTTCAAAGAAAGCCTATAAACAGATCTATTAGATAAACTCCTCCCTCTGTAAGGGACACATGTTCATTGCCATAACAAGGATATGTTGATATTTATTAAATAAGTAGAGTGAAGAATAAATGAACGAGCATCAAATACTAGTTCACTGTGAAAAAAATTTTAAGCCAAGCATCATCTTGTAATCTGGTCCAAATTCCATCAGAAGTAGACATGCAAAGTTTTTCAAATTAACCCATACAATGAATACTAGCTATATACACACATGGTAAGTTTAACTTTCGATAGCACTTTTGCTCTTTTCAATAAAAAGCAACATTCCAACTCCCACTTTTTTTTAAGTAGGCTCCACTCCCAACATGGGGCTCAAACTCAGGACCCCAAGATTAAGAGTTGTGTGCCCTACCGAGCCAGCCAGCCACCTCCCAACTCCCACTGTTTTAAACAGTGAACTCAGTATGAAACTCAGTGTGGTAATACAGTTGGGATTTCCATGGGTTACAAGAGGAGGAACCTGACAAACAGCTAGATATCACATCTGGGAACCAGCAGACCAAAGGGCTTATATATAGCACTACATACACACACACACACACACACACACACACACACACACACACATATATATGTATATATATATATATATGCTTATATATAAGCACAGGGCTTATATTTGTACACAGACATAGGGATTCACCTAATAAATCATGTCATCAGCTTGATCATAACATTGTTCACTAACAGGAGCTAATCAAATAAGTTTACTAAAATAGGCAATACAAATGCTGTGCTGACCTGGAGGCTTATTATGCTGCTATTGTCTTATTGAAAAAGACCACATCCAAACCAGTCATGTGACTCACAGTGAAGCTCTCTAAAAATAAAGACAACTTTTAGGATCTTAATATATTTTAATAGAACAGGAAACTTACAGGAAAAGAGTGAATATGTTCAGTGAGCAAAAAAAAATTTTAGGCAATAATACATTGAGAAGTCATCCATTAATTTGGCATTATTGTTTATTACCACAAGGCACTTTTAATCATGTCCTGGAATAGGAGACCCCCAACCACTTTGTGAATTGGTTTACCTTTCGCCCAAACCTTAACATCAAGGCAAAGAAAGCACTGAAGATTGTGGAAGGAAACATTGCTACCAGCTTTATCCACTTCCCAGGTTGGAAACTACTAGAAGAGAAGAATGGTAGCAACAGCTGACTTGGAACTCTTATCAGATGAGCATGATTCTCACAAAGCTAGAGGCAATAAAAAGTAGAGCTTATAGATTTGGCATCTGACTTCAAGAGAGCTGGATTCAAGTGCTGACTTCATTACTTTCTAGTTGCATGACCTCAGGCCTCAGTTTTTCCAACAATAAATTGAGGGCAACGTAAAGATTAAATGAGATATCTCATTTAAAGTGCTTAGCACAGAATAAGAGCTCAATAACTGTTAGCCATTATTAACAGTACTATAGGTATTCTCATCAGTAGTAGTATCTAAAAGAAGCAATGAAATGGGAAGAACCTGGCCTTTGCTTAAATCAGACTGGTTTTTGAGCCAAATTTCTTATCCTCCCTTACCTCAGTTACTTTCTTCCACTTAATACACTTCACAGGGTTGCTGTAATGATTAAATTACCTGACAGGTACTTGTATGAAGGCACTACTACAATGCCTCGTACATAATAGAAACTCTGAAATGTATACCATTATTACTCGTGGGGTCCACAAACATAGAATGATCAGAAGGCTTTCAAGAGGAAAGCCTGGGGGCGCCTGGGTGGCTCAGTCGGTTAAGCGTCCGACTTCAGCTCAGGTCACGATCTCGCGGTCCATGGGTTCAAGCCCCGCATCAGGCTCTGGGTTGATGGCTCAGAGCCTGGAGCCTGCTTCCGATTCTGTGTCTCCCTCTCTCTCTGCCCCTCCCCTGTTCATGCTCTGTCTCACTCTGTCTCAAAAATGGATAAAACGTTAAAAAAAAAAAAAAAGGAAAGCCCTGACAGCACCTGAACTCTGATTCAAATGGAACTTCAGTCTTTGTAAAACCCACTAAACAATCAGGTTTCCTACATGTCTTAAAACAGCAGCATCCCATGAGGCACCTGGGTAGCCCAGCTGGTTGAATGCCCGGCTTTGGCTCAGGTCATGATCTCCCGGTTCAGGAGTTCGGGAGTTTCAGCCCCACATCGGGCTAGCTGCCACCAGCCTGTCAGCCCAGAGCCCACTTCAGATCTTCTGTCCCCCTCTCTCTGCAACCCCCCCTCTGCTTGCACTCTCCCAAAAAATAAATAAACATTAAAAAAAAAAAAAAACCAGCAGCATCCCAACAGTGGACCAACTGGCCCATTATTTCTCTTCCCAAATCTGCTCTTCCTCTAGCATTCCCATCTCAGTAGATTCTACCTCCCTGGGGCAGTGTTTCTCTCTTGCAGACCCTCTTTCCCAGCCCCAAGGACCCAGGTTGGGCTTTCCCCATCCTTAGGGGACATTTATGGTTTTGTCTCAAGACTAAAGATAGCATCCCTCCCCCTTCTTATGGAAAACAACTCATCCCCCACAGGCTTCAGTGGTTCTTAATATGCCTGCTAATCACAATCCGGACTCTCTGGCCTAGAGGTTGACACAACCCTTACTGGCACAACCAGAGATCCTCCTTACATTTTTCAAACTGGCAGTAAAGGGAAAACAGTAGAACCTCTTTAACGGGGCTAGAAAGTGTGAATTAAGAACTACGGGGAGCCCTGGTTCCAACTTTCTGGGGAAAGCCCCTTGGAAAGACTAACTTGAAAGAGGTAGGTGAAATGAGACAGCAGGTCTCTAAGCACAACCAGTTGCGTTCCTGTTTTTCACGTTGTTTGATATTATGTTCCAATAAATTCATCCTTCTGCTGAGTCCAGTCCAAGCGGCCTTTCTGGCTCCTCGGGGAAATCCATATCACCACAAAAACGGCAAGAATGCTGCTACACCTGGGAGATGACTAGAACCTGGCACTCACTCAGTCTCTGCCAGGCTCTTCTCCCTCCACTACCATCCATGAGACTCACTAGGTCCCCTCCTACCTACTGCTCATCTGCATCCTCCACAGGCAGATAGCTTGGTTACTAAGTCCCAAGCATTATATCCAAGGCTCCCTCTCCCAGCCTTAACTTTTTTTCTTCATGAAAATTTGAAAAACCCCAGAAGAGGATTCTGAATGTTTTGGTTTGGGGAAAGTGTCCATCCCTGGGCTAATCAACCATGACCATGATATTACACACGGACTACTGTGTACACAAACCACCGTGAGCACCACTGCAAACTGAGCGTTCCATTCAAAGACCTTCATAATCTATCTCCAGCCTGCCCTTTAAGCTAATCTCCCACCACACAATTACATAAACCCCACAACACAGACATGCTGAATTACTCAATATATTCAGAAATATACCACATACCTTCATGGCTCCATGCTTTACTCATTTCATTCAATCTTCCTCTAGTGAGCTCTATCCTTGTCCTCTCAAAATTCTTGTCCTTAAAGGCCCAGCTAAAAATCCATTCCCCATTGCCCTTGGCCTCCCAAAATTAGTCTCTTTATCCTCACCACTCTCATACTCTCTGTTGTATTTCCTAATGGATGTGTCTTATCTCTCCCACTATATTTTAAGCTCCTCAGGGTCAGAGACCTCAATATGTTCATCTTGCTATCCTTCAGTACCTAATGCAATACCTGTTATTAATCAGGACTCCGTAAATATTTGGCAAATGAATGATCCTTCAGAAATGTTAACTACATATCATCAACCATTGATAACTAAATAACAATAGAACACCTCCGGTACCTGGGAGATTACTTTGCAACCTAGTTCCTCAACAGTACCGGTACATAAGCTTTGGAAATAGGAAGAACCTACCAAAACACAGTTATGTAGGCCTTCCCTTTATCTATCCGCCTATTAAGGCGGCCAAAGTCAGCCTTGAAAAAGAACATCTCTGCTCTTGGTGGCAACACCATAAAATATATTTAAGCAAAGTGTAAAATTTTGTGCTGAGCCAGATTTTCTTCAGTAGACTAAAATGGCAAAAGATTTCCATATGCTCTCATCACTACCTTCAGGCAGGAAGGCAAAGATACGGAAACAAGCAGGTTGGTTTTCACCTTCACACAAGCCCAGCCTCAATTGTTTTCCCAAATCACAACACTGCTTTAGGCTGCACATCAGTACTGCAGACTCAGTGTTTACAGCATGGCAGACAAAGGAAGTAGAAGTACTCATCAAGTTTACAAATCATTTGAAACCAGTGCTCTGAGATGAACTCCATACACCCTGAAGTCTGGTGTTCCATTCCAAAGTTTGAGTCCAGGACTTCCGGTCCCACTTTGAATTGCTGCCAGAATGAGCCTCGGGCTTAGCCTGCTAAAGGAATCCAGAGCCCGGTGTTGCATTTCACTTCTGGTTCTACAGGAATCTCCTCCTGGAGCTATAGAATACCAATGTAGCCATAGGCTGCAAATTCATAAAGGCCACTGCTGCTTCTACATAATCTATTGCACTTGGTGCTCTGGAAGCAAAGGACACACTCAGAAGACATGCAAAAACCCAATACATAGTTTTCCAAATAAATGAACTATATTTAGTTGATAATAAGCCTGAAGAAGATTCCTATGACCTGACCTTGGATCGCCCTATAATATAGTCAAATGAATTTTCATTAGATACATAAAACTGAAAAGTTTACTCCTTTGCACTATCAGGAAGAAGATAACAAACATTTAGCAGAGATTAATTACATGCCAGTTGCTTTACGGCACATCTTATCTCATTTAATCCTCACAACAATCCCAGGCACTTTTTATACTCAAGTCGCTAATAAATGGCAGAACTGGGATTAAACCTATGTCTAGCTAGCTGATCCCCAAGTCCACATTTTTTCCACTAAACCATACTATATCCTGTCTACTTTGCTCCGATAAATATGCTTTAACAATTCAAGGAGCAAAATGCCATGTGGTATTCTGGATTGGATTATGAAATAGAAGACAGACATCAATGGAAAAATTGGTGAATCCAAAGAAAGTCTACAGTTTAGTTCATAATATTGCACCAATGTTAATTTGTTTGGAGAAATATATCATTGTAATCTCAAATGTTAACATTAGGGAAAACCGGGTAAAGAGTAGGTGGGAACTCTCCATACTCTTTTGTGAGTTTTCTGTAAGTCAAAATTATTCTAAAACAAAAAGCATATTTTTTAAAATTCAAGGAAGTTATATACCTCGGATATTGTCCTAAAGCTGGATACCTAACTGGATATTTCCAATGGGGTGAAAACACATGGTCTTTTCTATGACTATGACTTGCAAATCAACCAGAGACATCAGTGCTGGCTTCATCAGGGTAGTACAAAAGCAAGTCAAGTCCAAAATAAAATGACATCTTGGTTGACCAGGAATAAAATGCAGCGTGTCCACGAAAAAGAAAACCTCACCGAGTTGATCATGACAGCAGGTAAGCTAAACAGCTGCTTTATAATATGCCGAAATAGGCAGTTTTCGGTAATTGGGAAGCAGAAACAACACAAGGCCACCGTGAAGGATGATGTTAGGATGATGTCATTAAAGTGTTGGATTTTGAGAAAGAGCATCAGCAGGTGGACCTCACTGACCCACAGAAATCAGAGGAGCAGAGGTGGGTTCATCCTTTTTTGAGTTAAGACCTCATGCAAACCAAGAAAGAGACATAACTGCAAACAGCAGTCGACTCCACCCCCAGGCATTTCACCTCAAACCAGAGGGCAGCCTTCCATCTGTCTATGCTGTTGAAAGGGCTGCTGATCCTGCACTGGTCTGGAAGACACCTGCACTTAGAATGGAGGAGTATCACCTTCAGAGAACTATACACACACTTACAGAAAATCTGTTCATACAGAATACTTAAATGTTCATGCTTTATAACAATCTAAAGCTTAAGTCTCTTCCACCTTACCCTACTCACTGAGCTAAGCACACCGATTCAATACTCTATATGCTTAGTTGCACCGTGTTCAACACAGTTGTGTTGCCAGCTCTCCAGGTGAGTCAAGGTTAAATGCTTTTTGAAGTCTTCTTGTTTTTGTCTCCTCCGTGGGCTATTTATACAGCTTGTGTTAAGATTTTCAAGGACTTTCCCCTTTTTAATTTACCATAAATGTTTCCCCCTGGGAACATTCCCTAGTGACATTCTATTTTGGACCCTTTTGAATACAAAATCCTTGACAAAGACATCTCTCAAAGGGAGGGAAAGGGGACTAGGGACATAGAGAAGCTTCTGAATTGTCTCCTTTGAAATTTTGTCACCTGGATGCTTGACGGTGGTCTCTTTGTTAAGAGTTTGGCGTCCGGACCTTAAGGCCACACAATTAATCCTCCCGCTGGAATCCTAAGGACTCTCTTTGAAAGAGTCTCTTGTCCAGTTTTCAGGCCACATTAGGTAATTTCCCGCCCAGGAGCACGGTCTAAAAAGAATGTCGGTGTTTCCCTTCAGGTATAGGTGCCTGGGGGTCAGGGGAGAAGGAAAGGCAAGGGGTGGAGTGCGAGGCGGGTGATCGACAGGGATAGAAACGGTGTCTCCTCCTCCCTCTGAATGCGAAATAGCCAATGAGGTGGCGCGGCCGGGCCGGCCGGGCCGCCAGTGCCATATAGTATGCAGCAACCCGAGGAGTCACGTTGGGGGAACGGCAGAAAGCAGCTATCCTTTTACACTACTTTGCTCTAGCAGCTATCTTAATGGTGACTGCGTGGCCGGGGGGAAACCTGATCGGCCAGATCCAGCCGAAACCGGGCGGGAGGGAGTGGGCTTTCCGGAGGGGGGGAGGAGGGAGGGAGACGAAGAAGGAGGAGTAAGAGAGGGGGAAAGAAAGAGGAAAAGAGTGCGAGGGAGTGAGGGAGGGAGGAAAATAAACAACAAAAAATGTCCTCTTCCTCCCCCACCGGGCAGATCGCAAGTGCGGCGGACATCAAGCAGGAGAATGGGATGGAAAGCGCCTCGGAAGGGCAGGAGGCGCCCCGAGAAGTGGCGGGGGGCGCGGCGGCGGCGGCGGGGCTGAGCCCCCCGGCTCCAGCCCCTTTCCCCCTGGAGCCGGGGGACGCCGCGGCCGCCACCGCCAGGGTGAGCGGAGAGGAAGGGGCAGCGGCGGCCGCGGCGGCGGATCAGGTACAACTCCACTCGGAACTTCTGGGCAGGCACCACCACGCCGCGGCCGCCGTCGCCGCCGCCGCCGCCGCGCAGACCCCACTGGCCTTCTCGCCCGACCATGTCGCCTGCGTGTGCGAGGCGCTGCAGCAGGGGGGCAACCTGGACCGCCTGGCCCGGTTCCTGTGGTCCCTGCCCCAGAGCGACCTGCTACGTGGCAATGAGAGCCTGCTGAAGGCGCGGGCGCTGGTGGCCTTCCACCAGGGCATCTACCCCGAGCTCTACAGCATCCTCGAGAGCCACAGCTTCGAGTCGGCTAACCACCCGCTGCTGCAGCAGCTCTGGTACAAGGCGCGCTACACCGAGGCCGAGCGAGCCCGCGGCCGGCCACTGGGCGCCGTGGACAAGTACCGGCTGCGCAGGAAATTCCCCCTGCCCCGCACCATCTGGGACGGCGAGGAGACGGTGTATTGTTTCAAGGAGAAGTCGCGCAACGCGCTCAAGGAGCTCTACAAGCAGAATCGCTACCCTTCGCCCGCCGAGAAGCGGCACCTGGCCAAGATCACCGGCCTCTCCCTCACCCAGGTCAGCAACTGGTTCAAGAACCGCCGGCAGCGCGATCGGAACCCCTCAGAGACCCAGTCCAAAAGGTGAGCGCCAACTTTCCTCCTCCTCCCCCTTCGTCTCCCCCACCCCCTTCCCAGCTTTCTTTTCCTCCAAGTGCTCGCAAACATGGCGCTTACCTTCCCCACCAGCCTGGTCCGGCTGCCCACCTCTCCCCGCCCCCCACCTCTCCCCGACCCGGAGAAGGGGGGGGACGGCGGTGGCGAGAGGCGGGGGAACCTCCCTCCTCCCCCTCCCCCTCCTCCCCCCAGAAGTTTCTGGTCGCCCGCCTAGGTCTCAGTCCCCGCCCCCACCTCGGCTGGTCACTGCCGCCCAGTTTCCCACCCCCATCCCGCTGGCTTTGAAGTTGCCACTCTCTCCCGGGGTCTGGAGGGGCGCAGGAGCGTGTGTAGTGTGTAGGCGCCGGAAAGGCAGCCCTCGTTGCCGCCCGAGGCCCACCGGGGCTGCCAGGGCGGGCCGGGGTCTGCACTCCACCGGGGTCTCACCGTCCCGGCGCGTGCACGCGCTCCTTGGCCGCCCTCTCCGCGGCTCGGCTGCCCCTCTCCCCGCCCCAGGCCTGCGCTGGAGGTCGCGGTGGCCGCTCTGGACGCTGGAGAGTGTCGATGGGGGCTGGCGTTTCAGAAGGGGGGTTGGGGACGTCGAGGTTTTATGTGACAGAGTTAATCATTCACCCTGCCCGCTGTGGTTCTCTTCGTGGCCGCGGCAACGTGGGGTGTTGGTGCGGCTGGGCTCTGCCGTGTTTTGAAACCTGATTCTGAACTCCTTCGGATCGGATTTCAGCGCCGCCGGGGCAGTGGGGCTGGAGGGCTTGCTTCCTCGGCCCCCCAACCCTGCGTGGCTCCCTCCTGGGACAGCGGTTAGGGGAGGGGGCGCTATCAGCTCCACACCTCCTTCAGCGCCCACCCTGGCGGGTTTCAACTTTTTGACTGGCAGGGTTTTTGACCCCAACTGGTGGGAAAGATCGGGTTTTCCACCTCTATTGTGCGTCCTTTCGAGTCAGACACCTGGAGTGTTTTGTGTATTGTTGAGCGAACTAAGGAGAAGGTCGCCTGGAGAGATGGTGTCTCCAAGCCACGCGGGCATAAGACAGAAAGAACCCAAAGCAGCTCGAAGGTTCTGCCCAGGGAAGGAATTTGGGAGCTGGGAAGCCCGCCCCGGCCGAGCGAAGGTGATCCCCCGCCGCGGCCCGCCCTTGCCGCTCCTGTCCCTGCACCCCCGCCGGGGCCCGACGGCTCTGGAGCTCCTCGCCCAAGGCAGGGAGGGAGGCGCTGCGTCCGAGCCGTGCCTCCCGGTAACCAAAACAAAACGCGCACTGCGACCTGCGTGCATCCTTCCGCAGACTTGCGGGGACACCCAGAGGAGGCACGTTGGTGACCCCGCGCCTGCTTGTGGCCGCGGATCCCATCGCTTGGAGCCCCGTCGGAATCCTCGGGGCCAGAGGCAGGGGGTGGGGAGCGGGCGTGGCGCTCAGGCCAGCTGCCCTGCAGCCTGCGCTCCCCGGCTGGGCGCGTTCCTCTCCCCAGCCGCACTCTGCAGGCTGCGCGCCTCCCCCCCCCCCACAACCCCACACCCCCGCCCCCGGCCCAGTTGCCTGGTTTAGGCCCCTCTCCGGATCTACCTCCCACCCGCACCCCTGGTGAGTCACCCTCGCAGACGGCGACGGCGGCTCAGCCTCAGCTCGTAAATCAAAGCGCTTTCTGCGCTCCTGGCCCCGCAGCCCAAAGCCCGGGTAATCCCCTCCCCTCCGCATGAAAGCGAACCGACCGCCGGGCACTGCAGGGATGGGGATCCTCTACAGGGCCAAGTCGCACCAAGCTTCCAAACTGCAGCTAACTGCCCCTTTCTTCCCCCCTCGCCCAGCCTCAGTCCAAATGGGAAACCCTATCACCACCCTTCACCCGGATTTGGCGTTTCCTCCCAAGTCGGGGAGCTGAGGAACCCAGTCCTGTCTGGAGCAGAAGGACTGAGGGTGCTGGGGAAGGGGTCTGATGGTTACAAGGCTGCTGAGTGACCCACACCCTTTCCCTCCCACCTCACCAGGGCACTGGATGGTGTATGTTAAATAGGCCCCTATGGCTTCTTTTGGATTCAAAGGCGACTGCACATAACAGTTCTTGGGTTGAAAGTGCCTTTCCTACATCAAGGACAGCCACTTTGTTGAATGAGAGAGTTGTCAGTCTGGTGGAGTAGAAGTTTGGGAGCAGGTGAGAAAATGATCTCTTGTTAACTAACTGGCAAACAAAACTGAACACTTCCCACCTCCTGCTCCTTCGGCAGTTTCATTTACTTCCAAAATCACACTAATCGGAATTGGTTTGAAGGGAGGGGAAGGAGTTCCTAATAGGACAGACTGCCTGCCTCATCTAGTAAGGTCCCCCCCCCCCCGTGGTATAGGTAGCAGCATAATTTAACAGGAAGGAATAACTTCAGTGCTATGAAAACATATATATAATTCTTATGAAAATCCTATTAGCTGAATTTACATCTTCCAGATCTCTGGACTTTCCCTGAATTTATTATTGGTAAAATGATTGGGATAGGAGAGTTTATCTTCCCACGTTCTCTGTCTTTATGGTTAGAATCTGCTGAAAGGCCTCATAACTTAAACAAGACTAAAGACTTCCTGCTCTGCTTTCCTAAAATATTACCTTTAATGGGGTTAGAGGTTGGTTTTCTAAACAAATGGCACTAGGTAGAATGTCATCCCTCTGACCTTCTGAATGTCTTGATTTCCCCTTCTCTGCAGTGAGTCAGATGGCAATCCCAGCACTGAAGATGAATCCAGCAAGGGCCATGAGGACTTGTCTCCTCATCCACTCTCCAGTTCATCGGATAGTGTCACCAACCTCAGCCTTTCCAGTCACATGGAACCAGTGTATATGCAGCAAATTGGAAATGCTAAGATATCATTAAGCTCTTCTGGAGTTTTGTTGAATGGAAGCTTGGTACCAAGTACTTCACCTGTCTTTCTTAATGGTAATTCTTTCATTCAGGGACCCAATGGAGTTATCCTTAATGGATTAAATGTGGGAAATACACAGACAGTGTCACTGAACCCACCAAAAATTGCATCAAACATTGTGAGCAATGGTATATCCATGAGTGACATACTGGGGTCTACCTCCCAGGATGTGAAGGAATTCAAAGTCCTCCAGAGTTCTTCAGCTAACTCCGCAGCCACCACTTCCTACAGCCCCAGTGCCCCTGTGTCATTCCCAGGGCTGATACCCAGCACTGAGGTAAAAAGAGAAGGCATTCAAACAGTGGCTTCCCAAGATGGAGGCTCTGTGGTGACTTTTACTACACCAGTGCAAATTAACCAGTATGGCATTGTCCAGATCCCCAATTCCGGAGCAAACAGCCAGTTCCTTAATGGGAGCATTGGATTCTCTCCACTGCAGCTGCCTTCTGTTTCAGTAGCAGCTTCACAAGGTAAAAGTCTCATTCGGTACCATAATGCACTAGTGAATGTTTTAGCCAGCTGCTGTAAATGACACATTTGGTGAGAGCTGTAGATTGATGTTACTGTTCAGGTACCTTATTGGCTGCCACAGCTGCAGAAGAGCCTTGATTTGTTTCTCCTTCTTCACAACACCCGTGTAATATCCAGTCTGGTTGGTTCCCTGGCATCGTGGAGATGGGCTTTTATTTTCCTAACATCTGAATGGAAAAATACAGTTCATAGCAAATCTTGCCAGTTCTACAATTATAGAAATATGATAAGTCAGTTGGTGCTTACAAAATAACCCATTGCTTGACATTTTAAGATTAAAAATTAATAATATTGCTAAGAAGACAAAATTCGTCAAGCAGTTGGTACGAATGTGTACACTTTACCTAAGCATTTTCTATCTGACCAAGGAGTGTTTTAGAAGAGCAAGCTAAAAAGACTGGATCAATTGTGTTTGATCCATGTTCCTCCTATAATGAAAACTATCAGACCTAAAGGAAAACCAGATGAGTATGTGATAGGGTGTCTGTTGCTCTGCATGTATACTCTCCCTCCCCCCCACCCCCCACCAAATGTGTGGGTTAGCCTTATTTTATATGTTTGTGGCTTTGCTAAAGGCAGTTTGCTGAAGAACACTGATCTGGAATTCAGGAAGCCTGAGGCTGTTATGCCACTTCTTCACTGACTTGAAGCAAGTCTGGATGGCTCTGTGTCATTCTTTGTACATAGAAACACGAATGGTGAGAATGGCCATGGAGGTTGCATAGTGCCTTAAACTTAGGAGTGGGGGATGTGAATGCAGGTTTGCCTTCCTGTAAGCAAATCTGAATGTCCAGATTTCTATGAAAGCAAAATAAGTAACTGTCTCCCTTAAAAGATCAACTTCCTGTAAAATGGCTTTATTAAAAAAATCTCAATTTATGCACAACTATGACCCACTTCAGCTTATTTGAGGCATTAATGGAAAAAGTGTTGAGTAACTTTCTCTAACATCAATTCTCAGGTAAAATAGTAGGAAAACACAAAACTCCTGCAGCATACCGTGTATTTCTTCGTTGTTTCAAGTTATGGAAAGGATTAAAGTTAAATCACTTTCCAACAAAAATATAAGAAACCACAGGGTTTCTTCTCTCTTTAGGAAATTTCCAAACAGTAGATAACAGTTTAAAGACAAAAAGTTGGAGCAAAAAGTGTGGTATGTACATTGGGGGAGAAGAAAAGCAGAAATACTTTTCACGTGTAATCTAGAAATATGCTACCACAGAAAATTATTACAAACTAATAGCTAATTTTTAAAATGGGACATTTAATATGAATAAGAAGAAGCATTTTCAGTTAAAATAGCTAAGATCAAATGACATAGCTGTCAATCCTTGGACTGTCTGGGTGAGTTAAAGGCATAAGTTTAACCAGATGGGTCCAGGAAGCAGCGTTCCTTTATAGCAATGGTGGACTGCAATTCTCTTTAAAGCATGTGGGGATTCAGCCTTTCTCAAAAACAGATACTCAGCCTTGCCTTAAAATGTGTAGACAAGATAGATTATCTTTTAGTAGTTAGGATTTATATGGAAAAGCAGAATATCTATATCTTTTACTCACTTCATAATCTGAGAAAACAAGGGTGTTTTTTTTTCCCTTACCATCATTACAAAGTTATACTTTGCACCTATGTCCTGTTTCATTTGAATTTTTTAAACTGATTTTGAAATTATTATTAAATTTATTATAATTCAAGTGCAGTTATACTTACATATCAAGTTTTAGATCACATCTGCTTTTCCTCCTTCATTTATGTGTGTTATAATTTCTACACATTCAAAGATATTGTTTTATTTATATTTAATAGCTGTTGGGGGAAATGTCCTATCATATCATATATGGTTCTCTCAAAAAATAACTATCGTTTTGTTCACCTATACACAGGCAAACAATTTCACCAATATATACATATAACAAAATAAACATCTATTTCAGGTGTTTTTTGTTACAGTTTAGCAGCCAACAAGAATTTTAAAGTATACTTAAGTCAGATTCATTTCATTTGTTTGGCCCGGAACAAACATTCATGTTAGGGAAGAACCCAAACATACATAAAAATGTTTTGTTTTTTTTTTTAACACCAGTATTTCCGTGACAAATACTCTCTAGTGGTTACATTTAATTTAAAGTTTAAATACAGTTTTAGTTTGTTTGAAGATATTCCTTTGCATTTAAGGTGCTTAAAAAGTGGAAGATATAAAAAAACAACCCAGTAACATTTATTTATCAATACAGGTAGTAATATAATCACAATTATTCTAATTCAAGAAGAGAAATGTTTTGGGAGAATTACTTTTAACATTGGGCTATCTTCTCAAAATAATAATTTACTGAACATCTAATTCAAGATCAGGGTAAACAACCCATCTGAATAATCCTGTCACAAAATTCCCTCAAGTCTACCTTTCTTACAGTGGCAAGATAATTGCCATCATTTCACTGGGTCTATGTAAAGACTCCAAAAGAAAAGGGTTTTATTTGATGATAGGAGGGAGGGGAAGGCTCTAATTCATCTGCATTGTCTGAGTTACCTGATTTTGAACTTCTCAGCATTCTACTTATGTTTCTGGGAGATTTTTGTTTTGGTTTGGTTTTTTCCTGTTTCTGGTCTCTGTAGACCATTCTAGTGAGAGCCTTAAGATATAAACGTTTCAGAGAAGCATTGGCTCTAGTTATTCACGTTAATCTGTGTTTTTAAAAGTACAGTTTATTATTATCATTAATTCTTCCTATCAACTGCAACACTGAAAATTCAGAACTGGCATAACAAAAGAAAAAAGAACTCTTGAACGTTCTGTTGACTTGATATTACTTTATGGTTAGTTTGGTGAAAGTTTGCAACGTGCCTGTACAGGTTTATATGGTTAACTTCAAGCCCCAGGGCAACTCATTTTATGGCTATTTTCTACTTTTCCATTTATGTCAGTTACTGAACTTGTTCCAAACAAAGGCATTTTATTTTGCATTTGTGTTTCCTAGTTCTAACTGGCAGAACTGGCTACAACTATCAACTGATTGAGAGAAATCAAGTTGGTAATAATGAACCGGAAACTTGACTGAAATTAGAACTTGGAAAAACATTTTTTTTCATACTTTGTTTCTAAACCAGTACTTCTCACTCCCACTATGTCATCAGCATTACTAGGGAATTTGAAATACACCTGTTCTCAGACTTACTGAGTCAGAGGCTCAGGAGTAGAGCCTGGGAATCTGTAGTTTTGAGTGCTCAAGGTGATTCTACTGAACCTGAGAAAAATCGTGTGTCAAAAAGTCTTTTTTTCTTCCCCTATCAGTTCTATCAGCGATAATCTGTACTTTCTTTTCTTTTTTTTTTTTTTTAGGCAACATTTCAGTAAATTCAAGCACTTCAGATGGGAGCACATTTACAAGTGAGTCCACCACAGTCCAGCAAGGAAAGGTTTTCTTGAGCTCTCTTGCTCCCAGTGCAGTGGTATACACTGTCCCTAATTCAGGCCAGACTATAGGATCTGTTAAACAGGAGGGCTTGGAGAGGAGCCTGGTATTTTCTCAGTTGATGCCTGTCAATCAGAATGCACAAATAAATGCAAACCTGTCTTCTGAAAATATCTCGGGGAGTGGCCTCCATCCCCTGGCCTCCTCATTAGTTAATGTATCCCCAACTCACAATTTTTCCCTGACTCCCCCTACCTTGCTAAATCCCACCGAGCTAAACCCTGACATTGCTGATAGCCAGCCAATGTCTGCACCTGTGGCAAGCAAATCTACTGTGACATCTGTCAGCAACACTAACTATGCAACTCTTCAGAACTGCTCCCTTATTACTGGTCAAGATCTATTGTCAGTCCCTATGACCCAGGGTGCCCTTGGGGAAATTGTTCCTACAGCTGAGGACCAGGTGGGTCACCCCTCCCCAGCAGTACACCAGGATTTCGTCAGAGAACATCGTTTAGTTCTGCAATCAGTAGCTAATATAAAAGAGAATTTCTTAACAAATTCTGAGGGCAAAGCCACAAGCAACTTAATGATGCTGGACTCAAAATCCAAGTATGTCCTAGAGGGCATGGTTGAGACTGTCTGTGAAGACCTGGAAACAGACAAAAAAGAGCTTGCCAAGCTCCAAACCGTCCAATTGGATGAAGATATGCAAGACTTATAAACTTGATTTCTCTCTTTCTTTTTTTTTTTTTTTTTTGGCATCAGCAGGCAGATCTTTTCACGAAGCCCTGAGGACATAAGGCATTTTCCCATTTACAGGGAAAACACTAGTTTTGTGAGTAAATGAATTCAAGAGACTTTGGATTGATCTGCATGAAGATCACAGTTAAATATACAGGAGTAGAACTGCGTTGCTGCAGCCTTTTTGTTCACATATGTTCTCTTTTAAATAGATGGAGACAAAGGAACAAGATGAAATATATCAAGTCAAAGTGTGTCATTTGGCTGACTTAATATAACTCTAAGGTTAAATGGAACTTGATAGTTCTTTAAAACTGTGTCCACCTGACATCAGCATTAGAAACAGTACGGTTATTTTTGTTTACTTTCACTCCACGGGCATTGATGAGGTTAAGAAGCATACATGGTACTCCATACTATTCTAAGGGTTTATTTTTTGAATATATACATTTCTGTTTTTCAATATTTTTGTGAAAGTCTTGGTTTGTCTCTACACATTTCCAAATGTGCTTGCTAATAGTCCAGTGGGGCTGAGAAAGTTTGCAACTCCACTAAAAACTCTGAAACAAACTTCAGTATGAGTGTAAATATATTAGTCCTATAAGCAAGGATTTGAGGAATTACAGTGAATTTTATTTATGCTGTATATGTTTCTCTTCTACTTCAGACACTATGAACTGAAAAAATGTTTTCTTACTGTTTAATTTATTTTTATTGTTTGAACAGGAAGTGAACATAGTTATTTCCAACAAAGTTTTACTTTTTGTAGGATTTTAAAAGTAATGATTTTTATCAGGAGTCTATTAGGGTCATTATTAATAACACTGAAACAGGCAATCTAACTCCCAATATTGGAATTTTGGTACTTTTTTTCACATCTTGTTCTTTATTTAGCAACTCTCTGATTCATTTAAATATTTTTTCTATAGAATTCTATGTGCCTTTTTACCTTGTGGCCTTTTTATTATTCTTACTAAGGTACAGAAGTGTCAACAGAAGCACTGATGGCTCTTTCTATCTAACAGGGTTATTTTCACCACAAAGTTGCTTTAAATCTGAAGAACTTAAGTTTCACTTATGTGATTATGTACGTTTATGGTGTAAATTGATGAACAACTAATTATTGTTGATGCTTTTCATTACAATGAAATACCAATCTTAGAATACCATGTAAAATGAATTCTGTAGACTATAAAAACCATTTTAAACTAAACAAAGAATACGCAAGTTCTCTTGAGCAAAATTCTGTCCTGGTGAAACTTAGTTCTACGTGTTTTGAATCAGTTGTTACATTATGACATACGACTATTATTTGCACTATATTATCATGTCTTGTTCAAAGGTCGATCTTTTGGGGTTTCTTTAAGAAGCTTGCTTGATCATGTTGTGAGCTGTGGTTATAGGTTTTATCAGGACTGAACACAAGATGGAATGATGCAAATTTATGTAGCGAGTAAAGTCTCTGGTGTGTGCAAAGCAAGAAATGTGAGAAAATGATCTCTTCAGAGATGACTTAAAGTTGTTGAACATAAAAGATATTACCAATCTTGCTGTCTTCAAGATCAGAATGAAGAGTGTACTCTTGATCTCTACGTGCCCATCTGCTGAGCATGTGGCATAAGGGCCGTAGATTACTTACCCTTGGTTGTTATTGCAAATGGAACTTGCAGGCATAGATGAAGAGCCCTATCCAATTGTTTCGTTAGAGAACTCAGATCCCACCTTCTTTATGGAATTAGTGAATGTTCTTAAACTGCTGAAACTACAGTTGTCTTCTTCTTTTTTTTTTTTTTTTTTTTTACAAAGTCAGGTGTTTTCGAGTTCTCTTCCACTCCATCACTACTTATACAGCTTGTTTTTTTTCTTTAAGTGTGTGCTGATCATGTTACTGGGATTAATTATATGATTCTGTAGTGTAGTTTACATGAAAATGATGTTTTTCCACTTGATGGCTGCAGATATTAAGAATTTTCTGTTCATTATTTTAAAATACCCATCTAATCAGGGAGATGGGAAGGTTTAAAAAGTTATATATATTTTATATATAACTGGAAAAGTTTCATATGTCTTCCAAAAATATAATAAGCCTCTGTTTTATTCACAGTTCTTCCTCTTTTTTTCCCTTAAGAAAAAGGAAAAATAGCACAAAACTTAAGACTTACCTAGGAAACCCATTCATATTCCCAACTTGATGTAATTATACCCCTACAATTACTCCAGGTAGCTACACAATATACCAGGTAAGAATCAATGCACATTATAAAGAACTTATTGTTCTTTTCTATACTTCAGTAAAATAAGGGCCAGTTGGTGTATAGCCCATACATATGTGAATGAAATAAGATAAACCCCATGATCTCCTTGCACAGAATTGCAAATGTTTTTTGCAATACCAAGGGCCAGTCTCAGAACCCTTGGAGTTCATGTGGCAGAATTTCTCTTACATAAACCAATGCTTGAAGATGCTGCAAATGACCCTCAAATGATCCCCAAAGAGGAATCAGAATAAGGGTAAAAACTCTCCCTGCAAACCCCAACCCCTGCTGCTGGCTGTGGGATTTTTGGTGTGAGGCTATCTATGCACTCTATCCGCCAGAATTTGGCATTTAGCTCTTAGTTACATCTAGTAAAGACCAGTTTTATCAATTAAAGAGAAGGTGCATTTGTTCCTCAATCAAGCAAGAACACCTGTGTTGTAGTGTTTTATAGCTCATGTATATTTATAGTAATGAAAAGACTGAATTGTACACGTTTCAGTGCCTTTCTTGTGTTATGAAAGGCAGGTAGACGTTATAGCCATAGATAAAAATTCGTAGTTAAATTGCACACTGACCTTAAATCTCCCTGTATATGCCCTTGCATTTTGCATGTCAAAAGTTGGATTACTGGGCATGTGTTGAAGCCTGCCCTGCTACATGTTAGGCAAGTGTGCATTAGTACATAGCCAGAAGTTCTTCATTCTTTTACAATGTTTTTGACAGATCATCTCATCAGAAAAACATAAATAATTCAGGAAATTTGTGGGGAAAAGAATTACATTTTACAAAAGATGTTTCAAAGTCTTCCTAGAACTTAGATGATAGAGCCTGTTACTTTGTATCTAGTTGATACATTTCTTGTTAATTTAATATCACAGTACATTTTATTAATCAAAATTATGTAGCATGTGACTCTCTTGGCTTTCAGGGTTCTCAATTTTTGTTCTTTTGTTGCATGTACTGTATGTTTAGAGGAGACCAGTTATATACTCAATATGGTTTTACTGTGCCTTACACAAAGAGAAAATCTATACAGAATGTATATCATGGGGTGGGGTAACAGAATCTCTACTGCACTGTTAGGTGATGGCACACAGAGCATGTCCCAGAACATTTCTGTGCTTAATTACCCAACCAAAGAGATCTAAAGTATGTATGTTGTACTGTAATAGGGGTTTATGCCTGGACAATTAAGTGTTTTATTTGTTTTCTGAAATGATGTGAACTTATTTTTCTAAACACTATGCTAAATAAACTTTATATTTATACATACCTTGTGTTTAAAAAGTTATTTATCCCTGGAAAAACAGAGAACAGGAGGGAAAAAACAAAAACCCACACAAACATTTCATAGGCTGGCAGATACAAGGACAATAGGAGTCACTTTAGAACAATCTCTATTGGTCTTTGTATAAAATTATGCAATTCACTTAATTGTACTTCATACTCAAAGCTAAATTAGATTTCATCTTCCTTAAAGGAAAGGAATGTGTCTTATTCATTGAGGTGTTCCAAAATCTGACCCTCATTCTCTATAAGGTATAGTGGAATTAAATTCAATGATCCAAAGACCTTTCCATGCCCAATCTTACTGGAAGAGCTCGATATAATCCATCTTTAAAGCATTCCCATTAGCTAAAGTCTGGTTCCACTGCAGTGGGGTCCACCAGTGGTTTGGCATAAAGTTATGGACACAACTGCGCCACTGAGTATGTAAATGACTTGGCCCTGCTACAGTTTGATCCTACTTTCAAAATTACATGACCTCTGATTCTGTATGCCTCCCACACTGAAATGAAGAGGAGTTTGGATAAAGGAGATTGGACCAACCGTACAATTGTATTCCAAAACTAGTTAAAGCCATCAAATTAGTTTCAGATATGTCTAGACTTTGTTATATTCTTGTCATTCACTTCATTTGTTTAGTAATGTTCTGTGTAGTTAAGCCAGTTACAGCGAACAGTGTCTCACTGAGTATAGGATCAGAGCATTGTGGAGTAATTACATTTTATAACACCTTAACGAAACAAATATTTTAGAACACTTGACAGGTCACTGAAGTACTTCAAACATTTGTGGCTCTGCAGAATCTAGCAAACTAAATAAAACCCCTCAAGGGGAATTCAAGACTTTTCAGCATATGATTCCATCCCACTTTTCCTGTTTCCCTTAAGAAATAGTAAGTGTGGGGCACCTGGGTGGCTCAGTCGGCTAAGCACCGGACTTCAGCTCAGGTCATGATCTCCTGGTTCATGGGTTCAAGCCCCGCATCAGGCTCTGTGCTGACAGCTCAGAGCCTGGAGCCTGCTTCAGATTGTGTCTCCCTCACTCTCAGCCCCTCCCCTACTTGTGCTCTGTCTCTCTCGCTCTCTCTCCCTCTCAAAAATAAACATTTAAAAAAAATATTTAAGAAATAGTAAGTGTGGGGTGGCTGGCTGGCTCAGTTGGTGGAGCATGTAACTCTTGATCTCAGGATTGTGAGTTCAAACCCCATGTTGGGTGTGGAGCTTACTTAGCAAAAGATAATAAATGTGGAAATCTACTTCTGCACATGACTACTTTCAATAAGAATAGATAGTAAATAAAGGTACCTTCAGATAATGATCAGTGCTATAAAGTCAATACACAGGGTAATGAAATTGAGCATGGGGAATGGTAGAGGTGGGGACCTGAATTAGATTGGTCAAGGAAAGTCTCAAGGAAGTAAACTTTCAACAGAGAGGCTTGAATGAAGAGAGAGAACCAGCCCACAAGACTAGAAAAATAGCATTCCAGACCTAGGGAACAGCAGGTACAAAGGCCCTGAGGGGAAGAGTAGAGAGTCTGGATCAGTGTTAATCCTAGAAGACATTTGGTAGCAGATCTAGACAGAGAGATAGGCAGGTGCCAGGTCACAGGTAGAACTTAATTGGCCTGTGTTTGGATTTGAGTCAGAGAAGCAAGGAACGATATAACATGATTTACGCTTTATAATATCACCATGTCAATTCTTTGGAGAATGGCATTGTAGGAGGCCATTCTTGGGAGGGAAGGAATTAGGAAACTATGTCATGTTGTCCTAAGCTGTTGAACAAGAAATACTTCAGGAGCTGTTGAAGCATGTATGGCAGTTTTTCCCCAAATGTCTCCAGAATTTTGTGCTCTCCAAGCGTTCTGTCTACTCTGCCTCCTGCTGTTAGCCAAAGCTGCCAGCTTCCTGCTATGACTGTCCCAGTCTGAACCTGTGCCCTGAACTCCAGTCTGGTGGATCCAGTTCCCTAAAGGATATTTTCAGAATGTCCTGGTCACC
Organism: Lynx canadensis; assembly: GCF_007474595.2. Lineage (NCBI taxonomy): Eukaryota > Metazoa > Chordata > Mammalia > Carnivora > Felidae > Lynx > Lynx canadensis. Next base: position 107,306,034 of record NC_044308.2, on the reverse strand, counting down.
TATGACTCTACATATGAAAATTTTAAATCATTATCCTTGCCTTAAGCCCGTTCCTCATTTGTGGTAGCAGTCATTCATCCATTGGCCAAATAAAAAATCTGGGACTCACTCTGGAGTCTTCTCTCCCTTTCTTCCCACCTCCCCCACTAGATCACTACATATCTCCATGAAAGCTCCTTTACTGTCTCTTGAATAAGTTACTGCCCTTCCATTTCTACAGTTTCTGCCATAGTTGAGGCACCTATCTTTTTTTTAAGATTTTATTTTTTTTTTTTAAGTTTTTTTATTTATTTTCGAAAGAGAGGGGCGCCTGGGTGGCGCAGTCGGTTAAGCGTCCGACTTCAGCCAGGTCACGATCTCGCGGTCCGTGAGTTCGAGCCCCGCATCGGGCTCTGGGCTGATGGCTCAGAGCCTGGAGCCTGTTTCCGATTCTGTGTCTCCCTCTCTCTCTGCCCCTCCCCCATTCATGCTCTGTCTCTCTCTGTCCCAAAAATAAATAAATAAATAAATAAATAAATAAATAAATAAATAAATAAAACGTTGAAAAAAAAAAAAGAAAGAGAGAGAGAGACCATGCAAGTGGCAGGGAGAGGTGGGGAAAGAGGGAGGGAGAGAGAGAGAATCCCAAGCAGGCTCTGTACTGTCAGCACAGAGCCCGATGTGGGGCTCAAACTCACAAACAGGGAGATCATGACCTGAGTCAAGAGCAAGAGTTGATCACTCAACCAACCAAGCCACCCAGGTGCCCCTTAAGATTTTATTTTTAAGCAATCTCTACAGCCAATGTGGGACTTGAACTCACAACCCCAAGATCCAGAGACGCACGCTCCACCAACTGAGCCAGCTAGGTGTCCCAGCATTTACCATTTCTTGACTGAACTATTACGACTGCCTCCTATTTGGTATCTCAGTGTCTGGTCCTCATTCCAGGCTACAGTACAATTATACTTAGATGCAACTTCCAGAATTCAAGACATTTTAGCCCTCGCGTTCCAGCTTAGAACCTTTAATGGTCTCCATTGTCTATGAAATACCATTTAAACCCTTAACATACAAAGCCCCCAGGACCCAGCCCCTACCTCTTTGTCTCGTCATGTTTCTAACCACATGAAACTGTTCCCCAAAGGGACCAGGTTGTTTCTCACCTACCCAATCTCCAAGGCTCACTAGAAAGCACTAGGGAGACTAGTGCTCCAGGAAGCTCTCTGTCTCGCCCTCTTAAGCAGAACAGTGCAAGGCTCATTCTGTGACTAGACAAGGATTTATACCTTCCTTTAGTGTAGCACCTACCACATCATTGTAATTACATGTTTGCTTCTCTGCACTTTCACCTCTATTTCTCTGGCATTTAGTCTAGGAAAGCATAGTAGGCACTTAAAAAAATAAGTGCTGAATAAACAGTGACTCTGCTGTCCATTCCTTTAAATCATTTCACTTGCTCTAGATTAAGAAACTACATTGCTGGGGCACCTGGCCAGCTCAGCTGGCAGAGCATATAACTCTTGATCTTGGGGTTGTTAGTTCAAGCCCCACATTGGCTGTAGAGATTACTTAAAAAATAATAAAATCTAAAAAAAAAAGAAAGAAACTTCACTGTTAAACTAGTTAAAGCATTATCCCTATTTAGAGCACAAAAAATAAATGGATACATTTTAGGTTAGGGCCTGACAGTGATTCTTTGAAACTTCTGGCATTAGTGGTTGTTCTTTATGGTATCTTCCTTACTGCTCCAAGGTTTTTTCTATTTACTTCCAAATAGAGGTTGGGTTCCAGAAGATAGAGGTTGGCTAAAGTTTGACAGACAAGTGGGGCATTAGCACAAAATGTAGTCACTAAGCCTTTTTAGATCAATGTTTCAAAATAGCAGTGATGTACAGAAAAGCTATTTATACTTATGTATAGATACACTTTCTAAAAATATTCTCTCTGTGGATGTATTCCTATTACTTGTATTTGAACTGAGCAGATGCCTAAAGAGTCTATGAGGAATAGTAAATGGAACGTAGAATTTAGGCATCAGGAAATCTGGATTCTAATTAGCTTTTAGATTTGGGAGATATCAGTTGACCCTCTGAAACCTATTTTTTTTCCCAAGTGAAATGGGTATGGTGGGTATCCTTATATTTGAGATCCATGTAGCTATAAGAAAAGAACAAGGGTTTAAAAAAAAAAAAAAAAAAAAGAACATTCCCTTCCCCCCACCACCACCCAGGTTAAGAAGATCAAATCAATTACAGAACGAAAATACACTGGGGCCTGCCAAGAACTACAAATGTTAAGATAAAATAATTGATACTGAGTTAACAACCTGTAACATACTAGGATTAGAGGTGTAGAGCTGGGTGAGACATGTGTGGTTTTATCTTCCACCTTCTCCACCTGTATCTACTTTGCTCCCCACTGGTTCTCCCCTTCTCTTAGGTATTGCCCTACCTCCCCAAGTGCCTTAAGTGATCCTCCTGGGGTGGGTGGTTAACAGTTTAACATGTGATGAGCCCAGCCCCCACCCCCAGGATTTTGCTTCCCCCCCCCCCCCCCCCCCCCCCCCCGCCTCTCCTCAGGAATTTGCATTTTAAGGAAGGCTTTTAAAGATACAAAAGAGCCAAGTTGTGATCATGAATGATAATTTTCAGCTTAATAAAACTGAGCAAGGTGTTCCCTTTTTCTAAGAGCAGCAGACAAGGGTGTGTGTGTGTATGTGTGTGTGTGTGTGTGTTCATTTGGGGGACAGGGAAAGAAGGACAGATGAGCAGAGGAAAAGAGAGAATGTCTCCAGTTCCCTTCTTTGTGTGCTCCACTTCCCTACTGGATATCAAGGACCAGAGAGTGGAATTTGAGCTGTTGGGTCCTCTGAAAAATATTAACAGCATAGTTTTTCCCATGTGCGTCTTATCCAGAGTCTAGGACATTTTCTTCAGGAGGATTCCTGTGTTGAAAAGTCATTAGCTATAATGAAACCATAAAAATTAGCCAGAGAAAAACAAAGGTTGTTCCGGGTTTCTCTGTTTTGTTTTGCTTTTTAAGATGTGAGCTATATAGGAGATGTGCCAAAAGAAAACCCAAAATACACATTTGGTTGAAATTAGGGAATTTAATACAAGTTTGTATTCATTTTTATATATTTAATAAGTACATTCTTGCTGTGTTCCTTAAAAGATGGATGGATGGCCTTGGATATCTTGGTAGAGATGTATTACTCATTCCCTGGCAAATTTATTTTATTAGCATTTAATGGGGGAAAAAAAGATTAATGAAATCTTGCCCCTGCATGAATAAAGTGATCAAGTATCCTATCCTAATCATCCCTGATAGATTTTTCCAAAATCTCTCCAATGAATACACACTAGTTCTAAGAATACATACAATCTTACCTAATAAGAGTCCCTTATTTTTTTTTTAAGTTTTATTTATTTATTTTGAGAGAGAACATGCACGTGTGAGTGGAGGGGGACAGAGAGGGAGAGAGAAAATCCCAAACAGGCTTCACTGAGCCCTGGGACCAACACAGGGCTCCATCTCACGACTGTGAGATCATGACCTGAGCCGAAATCAAAAGTCAGACACTTAACCAACTGAGCCACCCAAGGCACGCAAAGAGTCCCTTACTTCTAGTCTCACTATACAGTCATACTCTAATACCTTAACAAACATGAATCTGTCTTTCCAAGAACAAGCACAGATTTTCATATCAGGTAGCAAATTGATAGTATTGTAATACAGAGCTCCTAGTATGAGTGAAGATGTAGTAATACAGAATTTGTGCTTTTTCGGGGAGAGATAAATTAGGCTAAAACCTGTCTTTATTTTAAATGGTGCATATTGACAATATAAGTTAAATGTATGAACAAGATTGGGTCCCTATGTAAAGTATCTAAGGTGAAAGTCTATCAAACACTTTTAATTCCTTAGAAGTACTCTCAAATATAATAGCTATTGAAATATTAAATACAAAGTATCTCTCTGTTTATCAAAGCAGATCCCCAGATTAAGCCTACAAGAAAATATTTTCTAAGCTATTATATGGTCTATAAATAAAACGTCCTTTTAATTTTTTTCTATAATCCAAAATTGTTCATTAATTCACACTAACATACCTCCTTTATCGCTTCTCGGCCTTTTGGCTAAGATCAAGTGTAACATACCTCCTTTCAGGCTTTCTTGGGTTTCTCCATGAAAACTGTTAGATGTGTCTGTAAAGCATGGAAATTTTTAGAAAGAAAAGGAAATAGGTGCAACCTTTGATATACGATCCTAAATATTACTTTATATGCCCGATAATCATATTACCTTACATACATACTCCCCAGAGGTCTGGGGTAAACAGAAGTCATAGATGCCCCCCATTTCTTTTCACAAATAAAGAATACACCAATGTTCAGTGGAGATTTGCTCTTCCCAGTGACAATTTGATGAAGCCCAAATCTTGGCAATGACAATGCACCTGTTATAAACATAAGACCAGGCTTGTGATTTGGGCCCAAGTTCCTGTACCTGAAGCCAAAACTGTGCTAAAGGACCACTTTCAGCCTCTGGAAACATCAGGAACCCTGAAAAGCTCCCAAAGCTCTGCTTGGTTGAATCAGTTTACTTCATTTAAAGCAAACCCCAGCATCCATAGGCCAAGTGCCAGGTACATTACTGGGATTCAAAGATGGACCAGTCAGTCTTTAACGTCTAAGAACTGAATTAAGTGGATTGATACGGACATACAAACTATCCATGCAAAAGTACTACAAAAGAGGTATGTATAACATGTCCAGAAGTAATACTGCATTTTAAAAATATATTTTAAGAGTACTCTGGCAGGGCAGAGACAAAGGATATGCTAGGTGTGTGATACAGCTTTTATAGTAAGGATTTTAGACTTCAAAGGCAATGGTAATCATGAAAAGCATTATTTTTTTTAACTCACTCTTTTTATTATTGCAAAATAGATTATTTCCTATAGAAAACAAAACAGAAGACACAAAATCATACATAATCCCATCACCTGGAGATAATAATAGCCAACATTAAGTATGTATTTACTACTTAAGTACTCTTCAAAATGCTTTTACATGTGTTACTTCCTTTTTTCATTAAAACAACCCTGTGAAGTATGTATAATTCCAATCCCTGTTTTTCAGACAAGGATACTGAAACACAGTGGATGTGAGTAATTGTCCTAAATGTTCATAGCAAGTAAGTAGCTGAGCTAGCTCCAAAGATGACCTTCCCTTTTCAAAGTTATTTATTTATTTTTATTTTTCTCACGTACGCTTCACACCCAGCATAGAGCCCAACATGGGGCTTGAACTCACAACCCTGAGGTCAAGAACCAGACACTTAAACAATTGAGCCACCCAGGTGCCCTGATGCTCTTTTTTTTTTTTAATTAAAAAAAATGTAATTTCTTTTAAAATTTTTAAATTGTAGTAAAAAATACATAATAATTACCAACTTCACTTTTTGAGGAAAGCTCATATTTTTTCCATAGTGGCTACATCATTTTACAATCCCACCAACAGTGCAGGAGGGTTCTAATTTCCCTACATCCTTGCCATATTTCTTTCCTGCTTTTTTAATAGTAGCCATCTCAACAGGCATAAGGTGAAATCTCACTGTGGCTTTGATTGGCATTTCTCTGATGATTAATGATGATGAGTGTCTTTTCATATTCTTGTTGGCCATGATATATCATCTTTGCAGAAATGTTTATTCAAGTTGTTTGCACCTTTTTAAATCTGGTTATTTGATTATTTTGTTATTGAACTGTAGGAACTTTTTTTTTTCAAGATTTTATTTTTAAGTAACTTCTACACCCAACATGGGGCTTGAACTCACACCCTGAGATCAAGAGTTGCATGCTTTACTGACTGAGCCAGCCAGGCACCCCTTAAAATTGTACGGATTTTTTTTAATTTTTATTGTTTATTTATTTTATTTACTTATTTTTAAAAATTACATCCAAATTAGTTAGCATATAGTGCAACAATGATTTCAGGAGTAGATTCCTTAGTGCCCCTTACCCAATTAGCCCATCCCCCCTCCCAGAACCCCTCCTGTAACCCTTAGTTTGTTTTCCATATTTATGAGTCTCTTCTGTTTTGTCCCCCTCCCTGTTTTTCTATTATTTTTCTTTCCCTTCCCTTATGTTTATCTGTTTTGTCTCTTAAAGTCTTCATATGAGTGAAGTCATATGAATTTTGCCTTTCTCTGACTAATTTCACTATTTATTTTTTTTAATGTTTATTTATTTTTGAGAGAGACCATGCAAGCAGGGGAGAGGCAGAGAGGCAGGGAGACACAGAATCCGAAGCAGTCTCCAAGCTCTGAGCTGTCAGCACAGGGCCCGATGTGGGGCTCGAACTCACGAACTGTGAGATCATGACCTGAGATGAAGTTGGACACTTAACTGACTGAGCCACCCAGGAACCCCTATAGGAATTCTTTATATATTCTGGATATTAAGCTCTTTTCAGATATATGGTTGGCAAATATTTTCTCCCATTCCATAGACTGCCTTTTCATTCTGTAGATTATGCTCTTTGATGAACAAAAGGGTTTTTTCCTTTTTTAATTATAGTTGACACACAATGTTACATTAGTTTCAGGTTTACAACATAGTGATTCGACAACTGTATACATTATGCTATGCTCACAAGAATAGCCACCATCTGTCACCATGCAACGTTATTATAGTTCCATTCACTGTATTCCCTGTGCTATAACTCTCAGATGAACACAAGTTTTTAAGTTTGATATAGTCCCATTTGTCTATTTTTGCTTTTGTAGCCTGTGCTTTTGGCAGTATATCCAAGAATTCATGCCACATCCAATATCATGAAGATTGTCTCCTTTCTTTTAGGAGTTTTATAGTTTAGGGTCTTATATTTAGGCTTTGAATACATTGGATTAATTTTTGCGTAAGAGTCTACTTTCATTTTTTTGCATGTGGATATTCAATTTTCCCAGCACTATTTGATGAAGACGCTGCCCTTTCCCCGTTGAGCAAAGCTTGCTCTTATAATATACATTTAAAGAGAGGCATTGTAAGGAATTGGCTGACTTGATTATAGAGATTAGCAAGTCCCAAGATCAGCAGTGTGACCCAGCAAGCTGGAGAGCCAGGGAGCCAATGGTTTAGGCCTCTGAGCACCTATCATACTTTATTCCATTATATATACATATCAATTAGTATACAGGCCAGTCTGCTGTTCCAGAGACTCAAAATTACAATGACTTCAATAAGACAGAAGTTTATTTCTCTCACATAACAATCCAGAGGTGAGTGGTGTAGGCTGATGAGGCAGTTCTGCCTCATCAGATCATCCAGGATCCCAGGCTGGTAGTTGGTCTCTGTGACCTTCAATACTGATTTCCAATCTCTGTTATTTCCCAGCCCACAGGAGGAAAAAGAAAAAAAAAAAGGTCTGGAGTAGGAGCTTCCTCTCTAAGAAACAATCAAGCTATTTCTTATAACACTTCTTACATGTAATTGACCCAAACCTACTCACATGCCCAATACTTAACTTCAAGGGAAACATAGTCTCTAGGCAAGTGGCCATATGCCCCACTAAAAGTGAAATAATCCGGGGCACCTGGGTGGCTCAGTCGGTTAAGCGTCCGACTTCAGCCCAGGTCACCATCTCCCGATCCGTGAGTTCGAGCCCCACGTCGGGCTCTGGGCTGATGGCTCAGAGCCTGGAGCCTGCTTCCGATTCTGTGTCTCCCTCTCTCTCTGACCCTCCCCCATTCATGCTCTGTCTCTGTCTCAAAAGTAAAATAAACGTTCAAAAAAAAATAAAATGAAAAAAATAAAAGTGAAATAATCCTATTCCTAAAAGAAGGGGACAGTAGACACTGGCAGTCAGTTAGTGGCACCTGCCACTATATTTAGCCCACTTTCTTGAAGCCTATGGACTTCCCCTTCTACATAACAGAATGGAAGTAGTTATGTAAATGAGTCCGAAAATGCCACTTTTCCACTACACATCTGTAGATCCCACTTCCAATCAGAATGATAAATATCATCTTTAAATTATCATCTCGGGGCGCCTGGGTGGCTCAGGCGATTGAGCGCCCAACTTCGGCTCAGGTCATGATCTCATAGTTCATGAGATCGAGCCCTGCATCGGGCTCTGTGCTGACAGCTTAGAGCCTGGAGCCTGCTTTGGATTCTGTGCCTCCCACTCTCTCTGCTCCTCCTCCACTCATGCTCTCTCTCTCTCTCTCTCTCCTTCAAAAATAAATAAAAACATTTAAAAATTTTTAAATGATCATCTCCTGTCTCCTTACAAAGTTTGAGACAATGCTAAATAAGTAGGCAAGTAAGTAAATAAAGTTTGAGACAATGTACAACTCCTGGTTTAAAATACAACTTGAAAGTGTTCATTTTTTAGTGTCCAGATTCATTAGTAATCAAAGAAATGTAAGCTCCTTGAGGGCAAGGACAGTGTCTTACCATTGTCATCAGAAGAACATCTGCATACTATAGGTGTTTGGATAATAAATGTTGCATGAATGAATAAGATACAAGCTTTTAATATGAAATACTATTATCGCCTATTAAATTACTAAAGATTTAAAATAATGGTAATGTCGGGGCACGTGGCTGGCTCAGTTGGTGGAGTGTGCCACTCTTGATCTTGGGGTGAGTTTGAGCCCCACATTAGGTGTAGACATTTAAGAGTAAAATCTTAAAGTAAATAAATAAATAAAATAATATAAAGATGATGCTTAATGCTGATAAAGATGCAATAAGGCCAATAGTTTCACATATGACAGATGGAGGTATAAATTCCAGATGGAAGGGCAATTTGTCAAATTACAACTACAAAAAGAAACTAATATTTGTTGATCACAGGGACAAGACAAAAAACAAAAACTATTTTGTTTATTTAACAAAAATTTGTTAATGCATTATCTTGATGAGGGTATGCTCTTTCATATATTACTGGTGGGAGTTCATTTGGAATGGCAATTGTGAAGACATTTTGGGAAGGCCTAGCACAATACTTACTGACTTAGTACTTTCTCCCCCAGAGATTTGTTGTACAGATATATTTGCACATTTTGATACTCCTACATATAGGGGTACTTGATGCAGGCTTGTTTGTAGTGTCAAAAGACTAGAAAAAGCCTAGATGTCCATCATTGGAAGGAGGCAATTTTTTTGCAATTTTTAAAAATTTTTATTTATTTTTGAGAGAGAGAGAGAGAGCATGCACACAAGTGGGGAAGGGCAGAGAGAGAGGGAGACAGGATCTGAAGCAGGCTCTGCAGTGACAGCAGAGAGCCTGAAGCGGGGCTCGAACCCACGAACCGTGAGATCATGACCTGAGCTGAAGTTGGACGTTTAACCAACTGAACCACCCAGGTGCCCTACCATGCAGTTTTTAAAAAAATATATTGTTGGGACTCCTGGCTGGCTTATCCAGTAGAGCATGCGACTCAATCTCAGGGTGGTGAGCTCAAGGCTCAAGCTCCATGTTGCCTGTACAGTTTACTTTTTTTAAAAAAAGGTGTCCTCTGACTTCAGAAGTAGTTTAGTAGACAGTTAAATAGACCAAATATTAATTAAAAAATAAGTAAATAAATAATGAAAATCAAAGTACACAAGAGTATTTTCATCATACCATAATTTGGTAGGTTCTTTAAAAGTGGCAGAGGAAGATATATACATGTATATAAAGAAAGGGAGAGACAGTCTGGAAAAGAAGAAACATGCTTGAAGGTAACTTGTGCATTTTCATATCCTTTTAAATTGTTTAATTCTTGTTATCATGTATCACTTTTACCAAAAAATAAAAAAAAAAACTTTACATTAAAAAAATTTACAAAAAAAGGGGGGGTCACCCTGGTGGCTCAGTCTGAAGCATCCAAGTTCGGTTCAGGTCATGATCTCGCAGTTCCTGGGTTCCAGCCTCCCATCGGGCTCTGTGCTGACAGCTCAGAGCCTGGAGCCTGTTTCAGATTCTGTGTCTCCTTCTCTCTCTGCCCCTCCCCTGCTTGCACTCTCTCTCTCAAAAATAAATAAATATTAAAGAAAAAAAATTTTAAAGTAAAAACAAAACCTTAAAAGTCACTATTCATACCCTTTGACTCTGTAAGTCTCTTTGTAGCAACATATCCCAAAAAATAATGTGAGATACAAACAAAAATGTATGCCCACAATGTATCAAAAACTTGGAAATAACCTATATGTCTAATATTATGGGACCAGTTGTGAAAAGTATAATTACTAAAATTTTCGATGATACTAGAAATGATCTAATGAAAAACCAAAAAGAAAAAAAAAGACAACAAGTACATATGACACAGTATTATCAGTTGTTGGCACTGAGAAGTAGCACTATGGATGTGTTCTTTTCTGCTTCTTTATACTTTTTTTTTTAATATATCAGTCAGGGCTCTTTTGATTGCAAGTGACAGAAACCCCAATAAAACTAGTTTAATTTGAAGAATATTTATTGGCTCACTGAACCAGTTATAAGAACTGAGTGGAAACAGGGACTCCTTTCCATCTCTGCTCTCTGTTCCTCTCTGTACATTGGGGTCACAGATCTGCCTTCTCTACAAGCCTTATGACTCTATTGCCAGCAGCTCCTGGATTCACATTTTCTAGTTTTGCCACTAGAGAAATAAAGAATGTTCCCCCAATTCTTTTTATGTGTATGTGTGTGCAGTGGTGGGAAGGTGCATTGGGAGAAAACAGATGCAGCAAAAATAATCCCAATGAAATATTCTCATTGGCCATTTTATTTTTTTTTTAATTTTTTTTTTAACGTTTATTTATTTTTGAGACAGAGAGAGACAGAGCATGAATGGGGGAGGATCAGAGAGAGAGAGGGAGACACAGAATCTGAAACAGGCTCCAGGCTCTCAGCTGTCAGCACAGAGCCCGATGTGGGGCTTGAACTCACAAACCACGAGATCATGACCTGAGCCGAAGTCGGACGCTTAACCAACTGAGCCACCCAGGCGCCCCACTCATTGGCCATTTTAGATCACATGTCCAACAATTTCACAGTCACAGTGGCCAGGGCAGTGGTAACCAGAGAATGGAATTGGCTAACTTGGGTCAGTTATCTACTCTTAAGCCAATCACCGTGGACAGAAAAGCAGGCTAATGAAAGAAGACAGATCCAAGGGGAGGTGACAGGGTCTGTTCTGCTTGAGTTGGGCAAGTCAGCACAGCCTACATTCCTCATGCTGTAGCAGAAATTTTTAAAAAAATTTTTGATGTTTATTTATTTTTGAGAGAAAGAGAGAGACAGAGTGCAAGCAGGGGAGAGGCAGAGAGAGGGAGACAGAATCTGAAGCAGGCTCTAGGCTGTCAGCACAGAGCCCGACATGAACCACCATGAACCACAAGATCATGACCTGAGTGGAAGTCAGACACTTAACTGACTGAGCACCGAGGTGCCCCTGTAGCAGAATTAAAAAATAAATAAATAAACACAGCAGTACAGGGGTGCCTGGGTGGCTCAGTTGGTTGGGCCTCTGACTCTTGATTTTGGCTTGGGTCATGGCCCCAGGGTCTGGGATTGAGCCCTGCATTGGGTTCCATGCTAAATGTGGGGCCTACTTGGGGTCCTCTCTCTCTCTCTCTTTCTCTTTGCCCCTCTCCTCAACTTGTGCTCTCTCTCTCTCTCAAAAAATAAAAATAGGGGCATCTGGATGTCTCAGTTGGTTAAGCATCTGACTCTCGATCTTGGCTTAGGTCATGATCTCACAGTTTGTAGGATCGAGCACCATCAGTGCTGCACTATCAGTGCAGAGCCTGCTTGGGGTTCTCTCTCTCTCTCTCTCTCTCTCTCTCTCTCTCTGTCCCTCTCTCTCTCTCTGCCCCTCCCCTGCTCAAGTACGCACGTGGGCGTACTCTCTCTCAAAATAAATAAACTTAAAAAAATAAAAATAATAAATAAATAAAAACAGCAGTGCCCACTAGGGCCAGATGGTTGGTGAGACATACCCAGAAAATAAAAGAGCTGCTGGGCCATCAAAATCACAACTGTCCATTGTGCTGTATTTTCTTCTCTTTCAAAACAATTTTTTGAAGTTTATTTATCCACCTTGAGAGGTGGGGAGGGGAAAAGGAGAGAGAGAGAGGGCAAGGCTCCATCCCACAAACTTCGAGATCATGACTTCAACAAAATCAAGAGTCTGACACTCAATGAACCGAGCCACCCAGATGCCCCTGTGAACATGTTTTATTTTGGATAATCAGGAAACAAAATTTTTTTTATATTTATTTATTTTTGAGAGCAAGAGAGACAGAGCATGAGTAGGGGAGGGACAGAGAGAGAGGGAGACAGAATTCGAAATAGGTTCCAGGCTCTGAGCTGTCAGCAAAGAGCCCAATGCAGGGCTTGAATTCACAGACCATGAGATCATGGCCTGAGGTGAAGTCAGACACTTAACCGACTGAGCCACCCAGGTGACCCAGGAAAAAAATTTTTTTAATTGAAAGAAAAAAAAAAAAAAACCAGCATTTCCTTTTCTTTTTCCTTCTTGCCCTGAGGTTTACTAGTGCCTCTGGAATACTTCCTTATAGGCTTTCTGATCATTTGAAGAAACAATTATATTCATCCTCTGATTACAACTTGAAATCAAACTTGCTCTCCTTTAAATGGCCTGGTTTTCTGAAACCCAGCACCTGGTTCATTGGTTTTTTCCCCAAGACACCCTCCAGGCAATAGAAACACAGCTTACATCTGAGTCCTATTCCATGGTTTGATTATTGGGGTGAGGCTCAGTTCTAAAGGCCCTGGTTTCCACATCTCTCCACCTCTCCCGAATTGGTCAAGTCTGAATTTATTGACCTTTACAGCACAATACAATATACCCTTGTTTGCTTTGGCCTGTCCTGATGAGTAAGGAGTCCAAAATCCTGTTTGATTTGCTAATTCTGTTGTATATTTTAGTCACTTTCTGTACACATCACTAGACACCTTTCTTAATGACTCATTATTTCAATGTTTAAAAAAAAAGAGATTATATAACATATTCTACTTTCTTATGATTTAAATGACTTCTTTCTGTAAAATTATGAGAGTATGGGTGCCAACCCATAATTGGAATACTTGTTACAAATTTATTTCTAAGTCTAGCAGAAGAAGCTGCTATTCTATTAGATATAAGATATATATTAGATATATTAGGATATATATTAGATATAGGATAGAAATTATACAAAATTATAAAAGTTGAAGATGAAATTTTTACTTTTAACCGTGGCAAAATACACATAATATGAAGTCTGCTGTTGTAACCATTTAAAAATTTTTTTTTTCTGAAGGATAAAGGGGTGGGGGTGCCTTGGTGGCTCAGTTGGTTGATCCCAGGGTTGTAGGATTGAGCCCTGTGTCAGGCTCCTCAGTGACAGGGCAGAGCCTGCTTGGGATTCTCTCTCTCCCTCTCTTTCTGTCTCTCCCCTGCTTTCACTTTCTCTTTCTTTAAGTTTTATTTATGTATTTGGGGTCAGGAGGGGCAAAGGAAGAGGGAGAGAGAGAGAATCTTAAGCAGGCTACACAACCAGCACAGAGTCCGACTCGGGGCTGGATCTGACTACTGTGAGATCATGACGTGAGCTGAAATCAAGAGTCAGATGCTTACCTAACTGAGCCACCAAGGTGCCCCATTGTAACCATTTTAAGTGTACCATTCAATAGTGTTAAGTACATTCACGTTGTTGAGCAACCATTTCCAGTATTGTTTTCATCTTGCAAAACTGAAACTCTATACCCATTAAACAACAACTTGCCATTCCTCCCTTCCCTGAGCTCCTGGAAACCACCCTTTTATTTTCTGACTCCGTGAATTTGACTCCTCTGGGTATTTCATATTAGTAGAATCATACACTATTGGCCCTTTTGTGTCTGACTTACTTCACTTGCCACAATGTCCTCAAGTTTCATCCAAGTTGTAGCATGTGTCAGAATTTCATTCCTTTTTAAGGCTGAGTAATATTCTACTGTATGTATATACCACATTTTCCTCATCCATTCAAAAATGAACACTTGGGTTACTTCTATCTTTTGGCTATTGTAAACAGTGCTGCTAGGAGAATGGGTATACAGATGATCTCTTCAAGACTCTGCTTTTAATTCTTTGGAATATATACCCAGAAGTGGAATGCTGTTTATATGGTAATTCTTTTTTTAACTTTTTGAGGAACGGTTATACTATTTTATATAAAGGCTGCACTGTTTTATATTCCTACCAACAGTACACAAGTGTTCCAATTTCCCCACATCATCACCAATACTTGATTTTTTGTTTTTTGGTAGTGGCCATTCTAATGCATATGGGATGGAAAATAACTGTCCTTAGCCTTTCATATTGTGCATGAGGAACTGAGACCCAGCCACTTAAAAAACAATTGTTCAAGGTAATGCGAATCATTTGAGGGAGTAAAATGTAATGTTTAAAACATTGAACTCTGGAGCTAAATTACCACTTTTTTTTAATCTTTTTTGTTTATTTATTTATTTTTGAGAGAGAGAGACAGAGAGAGAGTGTGTGTGAGCAGGGGAGGGGCTAGGAAAGAGGGAGAGCAAGAATCCAAGAAGGCTCTGCTCTGTCAGCATAGAACCTGACACGGGGCTCGAACTCACAAACCATGAGATCATCATGATCTGAACCGAAACGAAGAGTTGGACACATAACAAATTGAGCCAGCCAGTCACCCCTACATTACCACCTTTTAATCCTGGCTCTGCCACTAACTGGCTATGCAACCTTGGGCAAGTTACTTAACTTCTCCGTGTCAGTTTCCTTATCTCTAAAGCAAGTATAATTTAAGAGAACTTACCTCATAGAGTTAGTGTGGTAAGGACTAAATGAGATACAGTTAAAATGCATCTTAAAGATGGCCACAGATTGTTTGACATTCCTCCCATGGAAAGGTGGGCTCTAATTCCCTTCCCCTTAAACCCGCACTGACCAAAGGCACTCACCTGTCACTAATGAAACACAGTTGAAGTGATGCTTCTTGCCTTCCAACTCTGGGTCAGAAGAAGCCTTTCAACTTCTGCCTTGGTCTGTCTCCAGGACCACTTTCTCCAAGAAAAGCCACTTGCCATGTAAGAAGTATGACTACCCTGTGGAGAGACCCAGAAGCTACATAGAGAGGAAGGGGGGTTGTACTGAGTTCAGCTTTTCTGCCATCCTGACAAGGTGTCAGGCATCTGAGTGAGCCTGTTTGGACCCTCCAGACTAAACCAGCTATCAGGTGAATAGGACCGAGTGACCCCAGTCAATACCACATGGAGCAAAATAATTGATAGCCAACTTTTCCCCAAGTATTATTTTTACATAATTTTGATATTGAATTACACAGCATTGATCACTGGAACAAATGTCTGGTGTATAATAAGTGGCACTAGAATGTAAGCTCTGTAAGGACAGAGATTTTTGCCTTTTTTCTTTATTGCTGTTTCCCTGGGGCTTAGAGCAATACCTGCCATATAATCGATGTTCAATAAATATTTGTTCAGTGAATGAATGAAAGTTAAACCCTTGTTTTTATTAGGGGTAGATGGTACTTAGAACTAGTCTACTGATTGGAGTTCTTTGTATCACTCCATGCTAACCTAAAAAGTGCTGCAGTCCTTTGTGTACTCATAAAAAGTTAGTGGTAAATATATCCAAATTTGCAAGGGTTAGAGACCATCAAGAGAGACTGCATGGTGTTTCTTACACTAACGCTACAGTACCAGCTGTACAACTTACAGCTCCGTAATCCTAACAGCCATGCAAAATTTATAGTATTGTTTTTTTCCCATTCAACACGAGGATACTAAGGATTACAGATGTTAGGTACTTTGCCCAACCAAAGATGAGAAGTGGAAGCTTCAAGATTTGAACCCAGATCTGCCTCCTCCTTGAAGAGCACACTTCAGTCTAGAAAACTATTCATAAGGATCAACGGCACATAACAGTGGGTAGGAAGGGTCTGTTGCTTAAAAGTCAGAAAGAGCCATTCAAGTTCCAGCACTACTTCTGCCCAGCTGGGAGACCTTCTTCAAGTCACATAACCCACCTCACTTTTCAGCCAGAAAATGGGAAGACTGATCCCTCTCCTGCCTACTTCACAGTGTGATTTGGGTGATTCTCACAACCCAAACACATCTGCAAACATGCTTCTGCAGAAAGACCTTCCCATGGCAGCAGAGATAGAAAAACATGGGCAGAGGTTTTTGAGGCTCTGAATAGATCCAACACAAATATTTTTGACAAAATAGTGGGAATTCATGATTCCAAATTTGAAATAATCTTTGGCAAAGCAAATCGAGTTCAAAAGAAATAAATGTTAAGACTTTTAAGATATTTCCAAATAAAGCATATATTCATCTAAAGTGAACGCTTTACTCAAAACATAATCATCAATGTAGTCAAAACCTGAATATCTGAAGTGGAATATCAGATTTGGGAAAGTTGGAGTCTGTGTTAAAATATTTCTGCAATTTATACTCCAATAGCTTGGGTTACAAAACTAGTTTTAAAATCACTGGAAGAAGAAAGGATGAACCACTCCATCCAATGTTGTATTCAGCCCAGAACACTACAGGGTTAGGGTACCAACTGTGTTGTTTTACCCTCACACAAGCTCAGTCATTTGCTATTAAAGCACACCCTCTACGTCAAGGTGTCAATGTCAAGAGGGCCATCCAACGTCACCAACCTGCTGTACCAAGACCACCCACACCCTCTGAGTGTGGTTGCTGAATGAGGCCACCACATCAGACTTTCTTACCTGGGATAACTTACAGCTGGGGGCTCTTGGTGTCCTCTCCTATGGATTTGTCTTGGTCAAGCTTATCTCAGTCCTGGGGTGCCTGGGTGGCTCAGTCGGTTAACTGTCTGACTCTTGATTTCAGCTTAGGTCATGATCCCAGGGTTGTGGGGTCAAGCCCTATGTTGGACTCTGTGCTGAGCTTGGGGCCTGCTTGAGATTTTCTCTCTCTCTCTCTCTCTCTCTGCCCCCTCCCCTGCTTGTTCTCTCTAAAATAAAATATAACAAAGGATTATCTCAGTCCTACAAAGATGTTCTAATAATGTTGATCCACAGAAGAGAAAATGTTAGATCTTGGGAATTTCTGAAAATATAGTCACTTCAACTCTACCTTCACCCTTCAGGGTCCAACTCTGCAAACCTCGGGTTTCTCAGTAGGAGTAGCCTTTGTCAAGTAACAAAAGATCTTGTTTTACACTTTCCCCAGGGGCTCAGGGGTCCTACTTGACATACATTTGCATAACTGTTTGGCTTTACAAGTGTTACTTGAAAATGAAAAAAGAACAAGGAGAATCTGCACCAAAGGGTCTTAATGTTTTTAAACAGGGACACAGTGGGGTGCCTGGGTGGCTCAGTTCATTAAACATCCCACTTCGACTTCAGCACAGGTCATGATCTCACGACTCATGGATTTGAGCCCTGCATCCGGCTCTATGATAATAGCTCAGACGCTTGAGCCTGCTTCAGATTCTGTGTCTCCTCTTTCTGCCCCTTCCCTGTTCATGTTCTGTCTCTGTCTCTCTCTTAAAAATAAACAACAAGAAAGAAAGAAAGAAAGAAAGAAAGAAAGAAAGAAAGAAAGAAAGAAAGAAAGAAAGAAAGAAAGAAAGAAACAGGTACTGTTTAAATACAATTTATTTGGTCCCAGTTCCATCTAACTAGGCAACCTCACACAGGCTCACATGTGGGTGTTTACACACACACACACACACACACACACACACACTCTCTCTCTCCCATGGACACACGTGTGCTTGCCATACGTGCACACACACTGAACTAGGTTTAGCACCCCAACTCAGATCCATAAATGTTTCTATGGCCTCTGACTTTATATACATTCTAATAGTTCTCTAAGAACTTTCAAGATACTAAAGAAGAGTTGACTTTGTTAAAAAAAATTTTTAAGGTGATCCTAGAATCCCTCTGAAGTTACAATTTTTTTTAATGTTTATTTATTTTTGAGAGAGAGAGGAGCACAGGGGAAGAGCAAAGAGAGAGGCAGACAGAGGATCCAAAGCAGGCTCCATGCTGACAGCAGAGAGCCCGATGCAGGCTCGAACTCATGAACCGTGAGATCATGACCTGAGTCAAAGTCAGATGCTTAACCGACTGAGCCATGCAGACGCTCCATGAATATGTTAACATTTTTTTGTGTGAATTTCACCATTTCAATTGTAGAATCCAATTCAACAAACAAAATTTAGGATTATGAGGGTATCAAATTTAACAAGAGAGTTTCTGAGACTTAAGTTAGTGAAATAAAAGAGCAAGTAATGGGAATGCAAGATGGAGCAGCCACTCTGGAAAACAGTATGGAGGTTCCTCAAAAAACTAAAAATAGAACTACCCTACGGCCCAGCAATTGCACTACTAGGTATTTATCCAAGGGATACAGGTATGCTGTTTCGAAGGGACACATGCACCCCAATGTTTATAGCAGCACTATCGACAATAGCCAAAGTATGGAAAGAGTCCAAATGTCCATCAATTGATGAATGGATAAAGAAGATGTAGTATATATACAATGGAATATTACTTGGCAATCAAAAAGAATGAAATCTTGCCATTTGCAACTATGTGGATGGAACTGGAGGGTATTATGCTAAGTGAAATTAGAGAAAGACAAAAATCATATGATTTCACTCATATGAGGACTTTAAGAGACAAAACAGATGAACATAAGGGAAGGGAAACAAAAATAATATAAAAACAGGGAGGGAGAAAAAACAGAAGAGACTCACAAATATGGAGAACAAACTGAGAGTTATGGGAGGGGTTGTGGGAGGGGGGATGGGCTAAATGGGTAAGAGGCATTAAGGAATCTACTCCTGAAATCATTGTCGCACTATATGCTAACTAATTTGGATGTAAATTTTAAAAAATAAAAAACAAAACAAAACAAAACAAAAACAAACAAAAAGAGCAAGTAATTGGCCAACTCCAATATCTTTCTGAATATACCAGTCTTTGGATTATCCGTCAAGATAATCCATCAAGACTCCATTTGTTTAGAATATCTAGAATCACAATTGTTGAAACATAGCACACAGGTTAAGGGATCTGGATCTGCAGTCAGCAGACCTGGGCTTCAACCCTATTGCAATACATTTCCAGACCCACGATGGAGTCACTCCTTCCCAGGATGCCACATCAGGAAACAAACTTAGATAACTTTCGCATCCTTATAAAGGTTTCACTTGATTCAAATACAGCACATCCAATCAGTCAATCCCCAACACGATGCCAACTCTAGGCTGCATACTTAACACCCTTGTTCTTTATTTTTCATTTTCCCCTTTCTTGTCCTTTATACTTTTTCCTAATAAAAGCCCCTCACCTTCACTCCATTTTGCAATTCTCTGGACCCTTGGGAATGGAGACTGCCACTTCATGAAGTGTT
Organism: Lynx canadensis; assembly: GCF_007474595.2. Lineage (NCBI taxonomy): Eukaryota > Metazoa > Chordata > Mammalia > Carnivora > Felidae > Lynx > Lynx canadensis. Next base: position 107,286,631 of record NC_044308.2, on the reverse strand, counting down.
AAATAAAGTTCATTTGTGTCATCTAAGTTGTCTTCTTTAATCATTTTTCACAAACCCAGCCTGTGACTTGGTGGAGGCAGATCCTTCCAGACCTTCTTGGTACATGTTCCATAAGGTTGTTGTGAAGACTGAATGAGAACAAAAACAGTGTCAAGCATCCAGTAAGTGCTCAAAAACATTAGCAATTGTAATTACTATAATCTTCTGCCAAATTTAATGCTACGATTTTTAGTTTTGCTACACTTACTCCTTATTCTTCCCACTGAAAGAGGACTTTAGCTGCCTCCATTTTGACCTCAAACTTTTTTTTTTTCATTTATTTATTTTTGAGAGACAGAGCAGGAGCAGGGGAGGGGCAGAGAGAGAGGGAGACACAGAATCCGAAACAGATTCTAGGCTCTGAGCCATCAGCAGCCCCATGTGGGGCTTGAACTTAAGAACCATGAGATCATGACCTGAGCCGAAGTCCGAGGCTTAACTGACTGAGCCACCCAGGTGCCCCTTGACCTCAAACTTTCTATTTGCATTCTTCTTTCTGGAAGAAAGATCTTGAGGGCAAAGAATCCCCTACCTGGGAAGAAACGACTTGCTCAAGCAATAAGGACTGCCCTGAGCCAGCAAGACCCCATCTATGATTGACTCCCAAGACAAAGATCAATTTGACCTTCACTGCTCACCTTTACGTACCCACCCACCCACCTTCCCCTATATTTTCCTTATAAAAACCTGAAAGGAAGTATTCTTGGCACTTTGGAGACAGTTTCTGAGATGCTCGTCTGCGGTCTTCCCAATGTTGGCCTCATTGAAATAAATTCCTTTCTTGTTTCATTGCCACTGGTCTTTCTGACTTTGGATTTTGTCAGCAGAAAATGGTTGAACCTGGTCTGTTTGGGACCCCTGAAGTCAGGTGCTCTTGCACCCCTGTCCCCTGGCTATACCACCTGTGTGGCACTACCTTCCTTTTTATGATGGAGGGTTATTTACATTGTCCTTTACAACAGTCAGTATTTTTTCATCTCCCCTAGATAGGTGCATTGTTTTCAAATGCAGAAAGAAAAGAATAATTCAGTGGAAGACTCAGTCTCTTGTTAGTGTCGTGATATTTAAACATTTAGCTCATGTATTGATTCTTTTTGCATTTAAATCAATTTTAGATGTTAACAATAGTTAATCTAATTCTAGGATCCTACAATTAACACAAGAACACAAATCATAGCCATCAAATACATATTACAGTCAAATAACAGGTAATTTTTTTTCTCTTAATTCTTTGAGGTTATTGATTAAGCCCAGTGTAATTTCTCTTTCCAAATGGAATTCCGGCTCTTATGTAAGAATGAGGAAGTAACAACATCCCCTGGAAAGGGCTATCAGACCTCCCTGGCTGGGTTAGGATGTCAATGGGAAGGAGGAAATGAAAATTAAACATCACAGCTGAAGCACAGATGGGAAACTGGATAAGCTGATCACTCTCTATTTTGATTACTACATTTGTGAGGGCTAAATGCCTGATCTGTGTTTGGGAATGACAGTTATCTTTGCTAAGAAGAAAAGAAATGAAAGATCCCATCAACATTGTGATGTGGTTGAGATTTATATGCATCAAATCTGACCATGTTTGGAATATGCTGAACATCTTGATCTGTTTAAAAGCTTCCAATTTAGCAGTTCTTCCTTCCCTGTCAGCACTGAGAAAAGTCTTTGAAATGCATAGGAACTGTACAAATGAAGGCGGGAATACAAATGGAGTGAATAAGGCCCCTAACATTTTGTAAGATTCCAAGTATCTTTTCCACAGCCACATTCAACTCCCAGATGACTCTATGCTCAATTAAAGGGAAAGATATTCATGGGTGGCTCAGTCGGTTTAGCGTCAGACTCTTGGTTTTGGCTCAAGTCACGATCTCACGGTTCAGGAGTTTGAGACCACATCAGGCTCTGCGCTGACAGTGCAAAGCCTGCTTGGGATTCTCTCTCTCTCCGTCTCTTTCTGCCTCTCCGCTGCTTGTTTTCTCTCTCTCTCTCTTTCTCTAAAAATAAATAAATAAACTATATTTTTTTTAAAAAAGGGAAACATATTCAGTGAATCAGAAACTGGAAGTTGGTCTCAAATGGAGCCTACAGCATCTTTGCTATGATGTTAATGATTTACAGAGTCTCTTCTTCAGAGTCCCTTCCTCTCCACCTCCAACTGGTGTGGGCCATTAAATGGATGGAAATACTTAACCATTCTCTCTAGCTTTTCCCCCTCAATGATCAACACGGTGATCAGCAATGGTGTTGCTTACATTATGTTGACTTACTATGTTTTCCTCATTCCTAATCTCCACAATTCATCCACAGTATTTCACCAAATGTACTCATAAAATGGGGTTAATCACACTTATCTATTATAGTGGACTGTTACTGTTTTTGTCCTAATCTTCAGATAAAAGCATTTGGATCTCCTCTGAGGAATACAACTTTCCTACTCAGTCTGTGGTGTTATGGAGTGCTGGTACCCTCATCTCCATCTCCAAAGAGGGGTACGTTCATCAGGACTGATGTAGCCAAAGTGCAGAGTCCTGCTGGCCCTGGTCTCTGAACCCCTTCTCCTATCTTTCTATGCAGCAATGTCTTTTGCCCCCAGGCCAAGTTGGAAATATCATCTCTGAATAAATTTAGTGTATGTAAGGTATTCATGCAATAGCAACTCAGCATAGGGGTTGCAGCACCAGAAGGACCCACTTTTCTTTGGCATTTGGGGAGACCCCCAACCTGACCACACATCCCCAGCACTCTAAAGTGAATGATTATTCACATTCCTACCTACAAACACAAAACCTGGCTCTAACTCAGAGGCAGGACACAAGAAACCCATCCCAAGCCACCTATATCAATCAAATTGTCCTTGACTCACAAAAAGTAAAAGATCATGGATGGTTGAAAAATTCTGTAACTCAAGTGAGAACAACCAAAATAAACATCAAAAGGCCTTACCCAGATGGTAGAAATATAGATGATTCATAAAACATAATAAACTACAAGGAATTCTAGTCAGTGTCCCAAAAGGGAAGATATTGTATTCATTCATTCATTCATTTTCACTCAGCTATAATTAATGTGTAGTGTTATATTAGTTTCAGGTGTACAATATAATGATTCAACAATTCTATACATTTCTCAGTGCTGATCACAATAAGTGTACTCTTAGTCACCCATCACCTATTTCACCCATTCTCCCACCCATCTCTCCTTTGACAACCACAAGTTTGTTCTCTGTTGCATTCAAGAGTCTGGTTTTTTTGTTTGTCTCTTTTGTTTCTTTGTTCATTTGTTTTGTTTCTGATATTACACACGAGTGAAATCATATGATATTTGTCTTTCTCTGACTTATTTCACTTAGCATTATACTCTCATGGATACTGTATCCACTTAAACCAGAAGGGACCTCTATAAAAAAGGAGCAGTTGGAAAACAATGAAGAGTTCATGGAGATTAAAAATACAATCACCAGAGGGCACCTAGCTGGCTCAGTCAGTAGAGCATGCGACTGTGGATCTTGGTGTTGTGAGTTCAAGTCCCACATGGGGTATAGAGAGTACTTAAAAAAAAATAAATACAATTAAAAAAAAAAAAAACAACCACCAAAGTAAAACATAAATCTAAAGAATGCAAGAAAAAGACAAGAAACATATAGCAAAAAGACCAAACAGAGAAAAGACAAGGGAAAAAATTGTCAAGAGAGACAGAGTATCTAAAAGAAACTGTATCTAGTAAGAGTTCCAGAAATAGAGAACAGAGGAAAAAAATCATAAAAGTAATAGAAAAATAATAATCCCTTAGAGTTGGTATAAGATGTAAAACTTCAGACTAAAAGGGCTTATTAAGTACACAATACGGTGAATTTAAAAAAGAAAAAAAGATTCATACTTGGACACATTCTGGAATTTTACAACACCATGGATAAAGAGAACACGCTAACAGTTTTTGGGACAGGATTGGGAAAACAGTTTATTACAGAAAAATAAAATACAGGGATCCTACTGTCACATAAGATGCAAGAAAGCAATGGGGTAGAGTGGAGCAGGGATGGGAGATGCCTGACGTTCTGGCTGGAGAAGTGGCTAGTGGTGCGATGGAGGGGACCACTTTCTCCTGCGATGGACTACAGAACCGCACATGCCAGAGGAGAACAGGAAGTAGCATTAAAGACTGCTTTTGTTTTACCATAGTCTTAACCATGTATGAAGACTCACATATTCAGAAGGTGGGAAAAGGTACTTTTCTTTTGCTATTGAAACTAGGAAACTTGTCTTTGATCAAAGTTACAAATCTCTCTCTCTCTCTCCCTCCTTTCCTTTTTTTTAAGTAGGCTTCATTCCCAACACAGAGCTTGAAATCACAACCCTGATTTTAAGACTTGAGCTGAGATCAAGAGCCGGATGCTTAACTGACTGAGCTGCCCAGGTGCCCCACAAATATCTCTCTTAATGTTTTAAAATGTCTCTGTCCTGAAAAACCAGCTCTTGCTTTACATTTTGTTTATTATTCGTTTCTATTCTTCTCTGTTTTTTTTTCTCCCTTATTAGTTTTTACTCTCATCTGTATTAGTTCTGCCCATTTTCTTTGGACTTATTTTGTTGTTCTTTTTCTGGCTTCTTGAGTTGAAATCTTGGCCACCTGTTATCAGTCTTTCTTGTGTAATAATTATGTAATTATTTCCATGGATTTTCCTCTGAAATTTTATCCTATAGGTTTCTTACATGGCATTCTACTTTTTGTTAATATATAAATTAAAAAACATGGCCACGGAAATAAAAATTCAACCTGCAGATTTAGGGAGTGTACAGTTTGACAAGTATAAGTCTCTCTGCTCTCTTCCTTCCAGCCCATAACCATTAGTTCTGGGCCTGGGAGTTAGTCACTTTGGACCACTTCTGGTTTGGGTCCTTCTCATGGAACTATCTAGGACTCTAACTAATATGCTATGTCTCTATTATTTGGTTTATCAACCATCAGGAGTACTCTTGACTGCCCTCAATGAAAGATACGGAGTGTAGACCATTTAACACTCCTCAGGTTCCCCCACCCTTTCATGCAATTTTGATCATTTTGTAAGTTACTAAAGACCTTACGAAAATATACTTAAAACTCTTTTTTCTTCATCCATAAACTATTTAATAAAACTTGATTCTATATGGGTAAGATGAAGAAATTAGTGCCCCTACTTTAGAGGACTTTAGGCACAAATTCTTTCAAATCTGCAAGGAAATGGAAGGAAAGAAAGGCAAAGAAAGGAAGGAAGGAAGGAAGGAAGGAAGGAAGGAAGGAAGGAAGGAAGGAAGGAAGGAAGGAAGAGAAAGAAAGAAAGAAAGAAAGAAAGAAAGAAAGAAAGAAAGAAAGAAAGAAAGAGCTTCCAATTTTAGCTCAATTCTTATACCAGAACCTGGCAAAGGAAAAAGAAAATCAGACCATGGTTCTTAAGCTGGAGTTTCTAGACCCTGGAATATTCCTGATGGAGCTTCAAGAAGGTCCATCAGTGTTTGAAACCGAATGGATAATTGTGTGTATATGTCACACAAATGCACACATATATATAGTTCTGAAGAAAGGGTAAAGGTTTTCATCAGATTTTCAAACATGTCCATGACTTACAAAAAGAACCATGAACAATTTCACCAATGAGAATAAGTACATTATAAATAAACTATTAATGAAATGAATCCAGTTATGTATCAAAAACCATTACATCAGGGGAGCCTGGGTGGCTCAGTCGGTTAAGAGTTCGACTTTGGCTCAAGTCATGATCTCGCTGTCCCCGGGTTCAAGCCCCACGTTAGGCTCTGTGCTGACAGCTCAGAGCCTGAAGCCTGTTTCAGATTCTGTGTCTCCGTCTCTCTCTACCTCTCACCCACTCACACTGTCTCTGTCTCTCTCTCTCTCAAAAATAAACATTTTTTTAATAAAAAAAAAAAAACCATTACACCATGACCTAAGACATTTCCCATGGAATTTGAGATGGTCAGCACAGAGAAATCTACTTATTTTAACACTGCTAATCTCTACATAGTGGGAATAAAATTTTATTTTCTTATACTTGCTTTTCTACATTTTCTAATTTTGCTACATGAATATGCGCTGTCTCTATGATAATAAAAGCATATAAAGTAAATCTTGTAGCACATTTTAAAAACTATTATAAAGAAAATTTTTAAAAAGCAATCTATATATATAATTTCTATTAATAAAGGAAAAAAATCCATAAGTACATGTTTATGGAGAGCAAAAAGATATTTCATGAATTTTAACAGACATTCCTAAGAGTTATAGAAACCGGAAAAAGAAGAACTCTTGCTTAATGTAATAAAACACAGCCCTAAACATCATATTTTTGTTTAAAAAATTAAATGTTAAAAGACACTGCCATTAATATTAGGAAGAACACAAAGGTCCTCTATTGCTGATTTTATCCAGTGTTATTATAGAGTTTCAAGCTAAGGTAATAAATATAGGGCAGAAAAGATACAGTAAGTTAAACCATATGAAAGTGTCATTTCTATAGGACAAAATGGCAAAATATTGACAATTTCATATGGTTCAACATAAGACATACTTGTCTTTTTTTTTAATTTGTTTAATGTTTATTTGTTTTTGAGAGAGAGAGAGACAGAGCATGGACAGCATGGACAGGGAGGGGCAGACAGAGGGAGACAGAATCCGAGGCAGGCTCCAGTCTCTGAGGCACAGAGCCTGATGTGGGGCTGGAACCCACAAGTCATGAGATCATGACCTGAGCTAAAGTTGAATGCTCAACTGACTGAGCCACCCAGGCGCCCCAACTAAGACATATTTGAAAGGAATTTTAACATTTAACATTGTTTGCAGATGATTTAAGGTTAAACTAGAAAATCCATGGGAATAATGAAAATAGTTACAACAAATATGAGAGGTCAATAAAGAAGCCAGATAAAAGATAATAGCTTTTCTAGATTCCCAGTAGTAATCATATAGAAGATTTTAAAAGATAATAGCTTTTCTAGATTCCCAGTAGTAATCATATAGAAGATTTTAAAAGTTTTTTTTAACATAGGGGTGCCTGGCTGGCTCAGTCAGTGGAGCATGCAACTCTTCATCTCACAGTTGTGAGTTCAAGCCCCACGTTGGGCATAGAGATTATCTAAATAAAAAACAAATGTTTTTAAATATAAAAAATATAGGGACACCTGGGTGGCTCAGTTGGTTAAGCCTCTGACTCTTTTTTTTATTAATGTTTATTTATTTTTGAGAGAGAGAGAGTGCAAGTGGGGTAGGGGCAGAGAGAGAGAGAGAGAGAGAGAGAGAGAGAGTGAGTGTGGGAGACAGAATCCAAAGCAGACTTCCAAGCTCTGAGCTGTCAGCAAAGAGCCCGATGCGGGGCTCAAACTCATGAACCTTGAGATCATGACCTGAGCCAAAGTCAGGTGCTTAACCGACTGAGCCATCCAGGTGCCCCAAGCCTCTGACTCTTGATTTCAGCTCAGGTCATGATCTCACAGTTCATGGGATTGAGCCCTGAGTCGGGCTCTGTGTGCTAACAGCGAGAAGCCTATTGGGATATACACTCTCTCTCTCTCTCTCTCTCTCTCTCTCTCTCTCTCTCCCCCCCTCCCCTGTTTACACTCTGTCTCTTTCAAAAATAAACACTAAAAAAAATCTTTAAAACATAAAAGTAAAAGATGTTATAAATAATATATAAAATAAATGTTTAATATAAATATGTATAGCATCTAATAGCCTAGGAATAGATTTAAGAATTTTGCTATATTTATGTTAATTAACTCTAAAACTTTTTTTTTAACTTTAAAAAAATGTTTATTTATTTTTGAGAGACAAAGCACAATCAGGGGAGGGGCAGAGAGAGAGGGAGACAAAGAATCTAAAGCAGGCTCCAGGCTCTGAACTGTCAGCACAGAGCCTGATGCAGGGCTCACACTTAGGAGCTGTGAGATCATTACTGAGCCGAAGTCGGACACTTAACTGACTGAGCCACCCAGGTAGTCCCAAAGACTTAATATTTTAAACTTACCATTTGGTAAAACATTAAGAAAAAAAATGAAAAAATATATACCATTTGGTAATTTCTTTAAAAAGATACTAAATAACAAAAATTAAATGGAGACAAAATAAAATAGAGACTTAATTACTATAAAAGAAAACAGGAAGGAAAAGTAAAGATAATGAAATCAATAAAACAAATAGAAGATGGTAGACTTAAACCCAATTATGTCAATAAGCTCATTATAAGTAAGTGGATGTCAGTTTTTCAGAAAAGACTATGTTGTTCATTAGAAATACACTTAAACATAAAGACACAGATAACTTGAAAGTATAAGGGTGAAAAAAAGACATAGCATGAAAACATTAATCAAAAGAAAGCTGGCATGACATATTTATAAGACAAAATGTACTTTCAGGCAAGAAGTGTTGCTAGAAATAAGAAAGAACATTTCATAATAATCAAAGCACTGGTTCAATAGGAAAACCTAACAATCTTAAGTCTGTATGGACATAATAACATAGCTTTAGCATATATGAACCAAAAATTAGGGCTCCTGGCTGGCTCAGTCAGTGGAGCATGTGACTCTTGATCTCAGGGTTGTAGGTACGAGCCCCACATTGGGCATAGATATTCCTTACATATAAAATATTTAAAAATATACATGAGGGGCACCTGAGTGGCTCAGTAGGCTGAGCATCTGACTCTTGATTTTAGCTCAGGTTATGATCTCATGGCTTATGAGATGGAGCATCGTGTTTGTGCTGACAGCCTGCTTGGGATTCTCTATCTCCTCTCTCTCTGCCCCAACCCCCCACTCACACCCACCCTCTTTCTCTTTTAAAATAAATATAAGAAAATATGTATATATGAAACAAAAATTAAGTAAACTAAAAAGAGAAATAGATGAAATCACAATCATAATTGGTTTTTTTAATGTTCATTTTTGAGAGTGTGTGTGCGCACACACGTGCTAGTGGGGGAGTGGCACAGACAGAGGGAGACAGAGGATCTAAAACAGGCTCTGTGCTGATAGCAGAGAATCCCATGTTCAAGCCCCAGGGGCTCGAACTCATGAACCATGAGATCTTGACCTGAGATCTTGACCTGAGGTGAACTTGGGACACTCAATCAACTGAGCCACCCAGGTGTCCCCATAATTAGGGATTTTAACACACATTTCCTAGTAACCAAAATCAAAAAGACCAAATTGTCAATGAAAATATATTTAAACAACACTGTTAAGCAACTTGACCTAATTGAAACTCAGAGAACACTGTGCCGGATAATTGCAGAATACACATTCTTTTCAAGAGCACACCAAAATAGACCATATGCTGGGTTATAAAGCAAAACTCAACAAATTTCAAAGGACTGAAATTATACAGAGTATATTTTCCAACTATTAGAAATCGACACAGAAATATAAGGAGAAAATCCCAAAATGTGTTAAAATTAAGGAACATACTTCTAAATGACCTGTGGCCAAAGAAGAAATCACAAAGGAAATTAGAGAATATTTTGAACTGGGGTGCCTGGGTGGTTCATTCAGTTAAGCATCTCTTTTTTTTTTTTTAATGCTTACTTATTTTTGAGAAACACACACACACACACACACACACACACACACACACACACACACAGAGTGCAAGCAGGGGAGGAGCAGAGAGAGAGAGACACACACAGAATAGGAAGCAGGCTGCAAGCTCTGAGCTGTCAGCACAGAGCCTGACATAGGGCTTAAACTCACAAACCATGAGATCATCGCCTAAGCCAAAGTCAGGACGTTTAACCGACTGAGCCACCCAGGAGCCCCAAGCTTCAGACTCTTGATCTCAGCTCAGGTCTTGATCTCAGGATTGTGAGTTCAAACTTTGCATTGGGCTCGATGCTAGGTGTGGAGCCTACTTAAATAAAAAAAAATTTTTTTGAACTGAAGAATAATGCAAATAAAACACACCAAAAGCTATGGGATGTAGCTAAAGCAGTGCTTAGAAGGGAATTTATGGCCTCTAATGAATACATTTAAAAAAAAAAGAGGAATGGCTGAAAATCAGTACTCTAGGGGCACCTGGCTGGCTCAGTCCAAAGAGCATGTGACTCTTGATCTCAGGGTAGTGAGTTCAAGCCCCACGTTGGGTGTAGAGCTTACTTGAAGAAAAATAAAAATAAATTAAAATCAATAAGCTTTCATTTTATAAAACTTGAAAAAGCACAAATTAAACTTAAATAAAGTAGAAGGAAAGGAAATTTATAAAACTTGAAAAAGCACAAATTAAACTTAAAGTAGAAGGAAAGGAAACAGTAAAGAGAGCACAGTAATCAATGAAATAGAAAGTATACATACTATAGAGAAATTATCATAGCTAAAAATTCATTTTTAATGGAATAATAAGATCTATAATCTCCTAGCAAACATAAGCAATAAAAGAGGGGCACCTGGCTGGCTCAGTTAGTGGAGTATGCAACCCTTGATCCCACAGTTGTGAGTCTGAACCCCACATTGGGTGTATAAATTATTTTATTTATTTATTTATTTTAATTTTTTTTCAACGTTTATTTATTTTTGGGACAGAGAGAGACAGAGCATGAACGGGGGAGGGGCAGAGAGAGAGGGAGACACAGAATCGGAAACAGGCTCCAGGCTCTGAGCCATCAGCCCAGAGCCTGACGCGGGGCTCGAACTCACGGACCGCGAGATCGTGACCTGGCTGAAGTCGGACGCTTAACCGACTGCGCCACCCAGGCGCCCCTGTATAAATTATTTTAAAATAAAATCTTTTTAAAAAGTCAATAAAAGAGAGAGAAAACACAAAAAATCAGTATTAGGAGTTTCAAAATGTCATGTTACTACACATTCTACAGATACTAAGAGAACACAGTGAACTTTATGGCAATAAATTTGACAATGTACACAAATTCTTCAAAAAATACAATTTACCGAAACTGATACAAAAAGAAGTAAAATGCTAATACTTTCATATATACTAAAGAAATGGAATTTATAGTTAAAATTCCATAAAAAATAAACCAGGCCCAGGTGACTTTCAAGATAAATTGTACCACATATTTAAGAAGAAATAATGATAATTTCTCTCAAACCCTTTCAGAGATTAGACAAAAGGTAACACCAGCTTACTTGTCTTATGAAGCTAACATAAATCTGATGCCAAAACCAAAATCTTTCCTGCATATAAATGCAAAAATTCTAAATAAAACACTAGCAAATTGAATACAGAGATTGTTTAAAAATGCAATAACCAAGTATGTTCATCCCAGAGGAGCAAGGTTGATTTAACATTCTAAAATAATTAATATAATTCACCACATTAACAGACAAAGAGAAAAACCATATAATTATCTCATTAGATACAGAAAATTCATTGATAAAATAAACATGCACTCAGGAAAAACTTCTCAGCAAATTGAGAATATATGTGAAATTTATTAATCTGACAAAAGCTATCTACAAAAATACCAAAAAACTACATCTAACATATTTATGGTAAAATATTGAATATTTTCTCTCTGAGGTGCCAATGCAATTCTGCACAAGAAAATATGTTTGTTTGGATTTTTTTAACATGTGAGACCAGAACTACGAGGATTAAAAAAAAAACTCACAAAGTTAACTCTTTCCTTAGACCATATACAAAAATTAAAGATGGCTCATAAGTATAAATGTGTCAAAATTAAATATGCCAGCGGCACCTAGGTGGCTCCCTTGGTTAAGCATCTAACTCTTGATTTCAGCAGGGGTCATGATCTCACAGGTTCATGAGTTTGAGCCCCACATCAGCCCCACGCTGAGAGTGTGAAGCATGCTTGGGGTTCTCTCTCCCTCTCTCTCTCTCTGCTCCTCCTCCTCCCCTCTTTCAAAACAAATAAACTTAAAAAATTTTTAATTAAAAATGCCAAACTGTCAAATTACAATATTCAAACTTTTAGAAGAAAACATAGGAGAGTGTGCCCGCCGTCCTGCGCATCTGTCTCTTGCTTCAGTGTTTGGACGGAACAGACCCAGGGACGCCCCTTCTACCGGCCTCCGACAACCTTCCAACCTTTGTTTCCATTTGCAACCTTCTGGGCCATCTTTTTGCCCACCCTCTGCCTCCGGAACCAGCCAACACCCGATTTTGAACTTAACTCCTCGTTACCGATCAACCCAGTTCCCAGATTCGTCAGAATTATTCCACCGAGGTGGAGGCCGCCGTCAACCTCCGGGTCGACATGCATCTGCAGGCCTCCTACACCTACCTCTCCCTGGGCTTCTAGTTCGACCGTGACCAAGTGGTCCGGAAGGCCTGGACCACTTCTCCAGCGAGGTGTCTGAGGAGAAGCCGGAGGGCCCTGAGCGTCTCTTGAAGACTCAAAACCAGCTCGGCGGCCGCGCCCTCTTCCGGGAAGTGCAGACACTGTCCCAAGATGAGTGGGGTAAAACCCTGGACGCCATGGAAGCCGCCCTGCTTCTGGAGAAGAAGCTGAAGCAGGCCCTTTTGGATCTGCATGCCCTGAGTTCTGCCCGCGCAGACCCCCATCTCTGTGACTTCCTGGAGAATCACTTTCCAGATGAGGAAGCGAAACTCATCAAGAAGATGGGCGACCACCTGACTTATCTCCGCAGGCTGTCCGGACCCCACGCTGGGCTGGGCGAGTATCTCTTGGAAAGGCTCACCCTCAAGCACGACTAGAAGTCTCTCGAGCCCAGCAGCTTTTGAGAGGGTCCTTCTGGCATTCCCCAGGTGCCAAGGCTTGTGCCTGAGTCTCTCCTTGCAGCCACTAGGCTGCTTTTTAACCACCTGAAGCCCTCGCCCAAGCTGTGGACCAAATGAAAACAATAAAGCTTTTTAGCAGCAAAAAAAAAAAAAAAAAAAAAAAAGGGGGGGGGGCAGAAAACGTAGAACTTCTGACCTTGGGGTAGACAAAGTTTTTTTTGTTTTTTGTTGTTGTTGTTTTTAAGTAAACTCTACCCTCCATGTGGGGCTCAAATTCATAACCCTGAGATCAAAAATCATAGACTCTACCAAATGAACCAGCCAGGCACCCCAAAGATTTCCTATATAAGATACAAAAGACAATAACCATAAAGAATAAAAACATAATTGGACTTAATTGAAATTAAGAACTTTTGTTTATTAGAAATATCAGTGAGTAAAGAGGCAAGTTACAAACTACAATAATTATCTGTATCTATTCATCCATCTGACAAAGGGGTTATAATCAGAACATATAAAGAGCTCAAATTGAAAAAAAAAAAGATCAAAAACCCCCACAACAGTTTAAAGAATGGGCAAAGATTTGAACAAGTACCACACAAAAGAGAATATCTAAGTAGCTAATAAGCATATGAAAATATGGTCAGCATCATTATTCGTCAGAAGAATGTACATTAGGGGTGCCTGGGTGGCTCAGTTTGTTGAGCTAGTAACTTGGTTTAGGCTCAGGTCATAATCTCAGTGTCATCAGATCAAGCCCCATGGTGGGCTTGGAACTGGGCATGGAACCTGCTTGAGATTCTCTCTCTCCTCTCCCTCTGCCTCTCTCTCCCACTTGCACCCTCGCACTCTCTCTCTCTAAAATATAAATAAATAAATACATAAATAAATAAATGCAAATTAAAAACACAAGATACTATTATATATTCATTGGGAAATCTAAGATGTAAAAGCATAAAAACACTGAATATCGGGAAGGATGGGGAGAAGGTGGAAGTCTCATACAACTGCTGGTGGGAGTGTAACTTTAGAAAACTATTAAGCAGTATCTATTAAAGCTACTCTATGACTCAGCAATTCTTTAGGTTTACGACCAAGAGAAATGAGTATATATACTCAATGAAGGGCATGTTCAAGAAAGTTCATAGCAGCTTTATTTATTACAGTAAAAAACTAGAACAATTCAAATGTCCATCAGCAGGAGAATGGATTACTAATGCATAGTGTATTCATATAGTGGAATATAAAACAATAACAAAAAAGAATGAACTACTGATATATACAACAACAAGGATGAATCCCACAGATATGTTGAGTGAAGGAAGACATCATAAAACTGATTTCATTTATATTCAATTCAAGAACAGGCAGGGGAAATGAATTCATGTTGATAGAAGTCAGAAGAAGGATTATTCCTGGGGTGAGTGGGTGAAGTGGCAAGACAGAGTTTTCTGAGGTGATGGGAATGTTTTATTGTATTGTATTGTATTGTATTGTATATTTGACGGAAATGTTTTATATCTTGATCTGGATGGTGGTTACTCAGCTGTATACCTATGTAAAAAGTTATTGAGCTGTGCACTTCAGATTTTTACACTATGCTATCTAATTATATATATATATATATATATATGTATGTATGTATATATACGACATAATTTAAAATATACCAATATACGATACTTTAATAACAGTAAGATGAAAATTTTAAAGTTAGTCACATTTTCCCAATCAGATTGGCAAAGATCAAACAAAACAGATGGACATTTGAGGAAAAATAGTCTATTGTATACGGTCAAGGGGAATGCAAAAAGATATAGATTTTGAAAGACAATTTAGTAATATACATCTAAAAGTTAAAAAAAAATTTTTTAATATTTATTTTTAAGAGGGAGAGACAAAGCACAAGCAGGGGAGGAGCAGAGAGAGAAGGAGACAGAGAATCTGAAGCAGGCTCCAGGTTCTAAGCTATCAGCACAGAGCGGGACTCCGGCGGGAGGGGGGGCTCGATCTCACAAACAGCGAGATCATGACCTGAGCTGAAGTTGCATATTCAACTGACTGAGCCACCCAGGCACCCCTAAACATCTAAAATTTTAAATGCATACCCTCTGGAGCACCTGGGTGGCTCAATCCATTAAGTGTCCAACTCGATTTTGGCTCTGGTCATGATCTCAAGGTTCATGTGCTGACAGTGTGGGATTCTCTCTCCTTCTATCTCTGCCCCTCCCCCACCTGCTCTCTGTATCATTCTCAAGATAAAAATAAACTTAAAAAAAAATAAAATACATACCCTTTAACTCAGCAATTTCACTTTTAGCCATTTGCTGTAAAGACATATTCACACAAGTACTCAAAGATAAAGGTGTGAAGATAGTCACAGAGTCATTATTTATAAAAGAAAAAGATTGGAGGAAAACAAAAGACATGTCCATTCGTAAGAGTTAGATAAGTTTTTTAAATTCATGAAATGTCTTATACCCATCAAAAAGTTTGAGGAATATCTACATATCTTGACCTACTAGAAAGGAGACTACCAAGTGGGTAAACAAAACAGGAAAACTCAGGCTTCTAGTCTCCATTCTACCACATATCCAGTCACTACTACACTCATTATCTCAGTTTCTTTATTTGTAGAATGGAGTTAATATTGTTCTTCCTTGTCCATCTCACAAGTGAGGATCAGATGTAAGAAGCCCTTTGAAAACAGAAAGCATTATAACTGTTTGAAGTGTTTTTCCTGAAAAACACTCTTTTATTAACCCAAACTTTGTGTTTATCTTAATTCACCACCAGTCTAGATTTCTTTTCCCTATCATGCACCTAAACCAGTGTTTCTCAAAATGTGGGCAGCAGACAAATCTCCATCAAAATGGATGTGGAGAAGTTACCAACAAAACTG
The DNA here is from genome assembly GCF_007474595.2 of Lynx canadensis. Lineage (NCBI taxonomy): Eukaryota > Metazoa > Chordata > Mammalia > Carnivora > Felidae > Lynx > Lynx canadensis. The sequence goes on along the minus strand of NC_044308.2, from coordinate 107,270,997 downwards.
AGCCCAGTCCCAAATCTACCAAAATTTTGGAACTACTGAGTTAGGTAGAAGTAAGCATTAAGTAAACCTTTCCCTGTTCATTGAGAAGAGTCTGGGCTAAATCCCATTAATGGTGGCAGGACATCAGGCTTAGCTTAGATCTGTCTTGGCTTCTAGTTGGCTCTCACTGCAGAGATCAAATGGGCTGGGTGGGAACGTAGTACAAATGGTGCCCCCATTTACTCAGTCCCAACAGGAGCCAAAGAACATTCAATGACAAGAACAATGTGATTGCCACTTTGTGGACAAACATGAACCCAGTTTAGCTTGAAGGACGGTAGCTGTTGGAAAACACCATCTCCTGGGCAACTGCTTTGGTTACTGTCCCCAATTAACTTAGCAGAGTCTCAAAAATAGAAGGCAGCTTCTGTTCTGTTATATAATAAACAGTTCTTTATTTGAAATGACAATATTTACTTTTCCTATAGTGAACTCCAGCAGCCTACTAGGCAGTGGGCAAACAGCAGAAATGCCTCAAATGGAAACTGGAGAAAGCAGTTTAGCTAGCACAGTTTGCTCTAACTTTCCACTTGTCCAACAAGTAATTAGAAGATCCCCTCCATGTTTCTCTGGCATTTTATCTCCTTTGTACAGAACCATGGATTCCATGTGACTTTGTTAACACCATTCATATCTTTCTTGTTTTGGCAAGTAGTGAAACACACAAAACAGATGTTCTCTGACACTCAAGTGTGTAAGCACAGCTGGGGTTGTCCCATCAAAAACATTTTTTTGAGGGATTCTACTTAGAGTGTCAGACCTCTTGGTCTCTTCAATGGCAAAGAGCCTGGAGTCTATGTTTCCATGGTCTCATTTTCAAATGATGTTTAAAGGAGGAAAAATAATTAATTATGATGGTTAACCTTTCCCAATATTTAATCTCCCTCTTGTAAGCAAGACACTGTGATTTATGTGGTTGTGCTACTTACTTATTTAGATTTTTTTTAATGTTTATTTTTTTATTTTTGAGAGAGAGAGGACAAGTGGGGCAGAGAAAGAGAGGGAGAGAGAGACTCCCAAGCAGACTCTGTGCTGTCAGCACAGAGCCAGACATGGGGCTCCATCTTACAAACTGTGAGATTATGACCTGATCTGAAATCAAGGGTCAGATGCTTAACTGACTGAGCCACACAGGCACCCCAAGATATTTTTTTAAGTAATCTTTACACCCACCGTGGGACTCAAACCTACAACCCCAAGATCAAGAGTCATATGCTCTACCGACTGAGATAGCCAGGAGCCCCTGTGGTTGTGTTATTTACTATAAAAACCCTTCTATACTTTTTAAATTTATTTTAAATGTTTATTTTTGAGAGACACAGAGACACAGCTAGAGCAGGGAAGGGGCCGAGAGAGACAGAGATACAGAATCCAAAGCAGGCTCCAGGCTTTGAGCTCTCAGCATAGAGCCCAATGCGGTGCTCCAACTCCCAAACCATGAGATCATTACTTCATCTGAAGTTGGACGCTTAACCTACTGAGCCACCCAGGTGCTCCAAGAATTCCAAGCAGGCTCCACACTGTCAGCACGGAGCCCAATGCTGGGCTCAAACTCATGGACTCCAAGAGTCTGACGCTTAACCGACTGAGCCACCCAGGCTCCCCCATACCTTTTTTAAAAAATGTTCATTTATTTTTGAGAGAGAGAGAGAGAGAGGCAGAGACAGTGGGGGGGGGTACAGAGAGAGTCAGGGGGACAGAGGATCTGAAGCCAGCTCTGTGCTGACAGCAGCAAGCCTGATGCAGGGCTAAAACTCATGAACCCGGATATCATGACTTAAGCCACAGGTCATGACTGATCTACCCAGGCACCGCCCCCCTCTATACCTTTCTAACTAACAAATGACCACTATTTGCAGTGTCAACAGCCACTTTTAATTTCCTCCTAAATTTTATTTTCCATTCCTTTCATCATATTGTGGCAACTCTCCAGAGTGTCTTCATTTCTTGAAGATCTTAAGGGATTGGGGCCCAGTTGGGTTACACTATTCTAAAGGGGCCAGGCACACTGAGAAATGTTTTAAAAACCTTTTGGTATTCCAGGTGGCATTCAAGAGGCAATAGTGGCCCCTTGTTTTCTGCCACAGTCCTATTCACTGTTCTTTGGCCAATGAGATTTGCTTTATTTTTATGACTGGTGCTTAGAGTTCCTTCAAAGATTTTTCCCTCCTGTCTCATTCTCCTGGGCTGGGTGTCTTTTGCCTGCTAACACATTCAGCAGAAGCATCTCTTAAAGAGGACAATTTCTATCTAATTACTAGCTGGAAACATTTTAATTCCTGCAAAATTCTTCAGAAACCCAAAGATCCTCCCCACCAGTAAAACCTAATCTAAGAGTCCTCTTTTGAAATTATACAGAGAAGAGTAAATTCTACTTAGGTCTGAATTTGGAGTTTAAACTTTATTCCTGCTGATAGAACCTTCCTTTTTTAATCCTACCTCAGGCATAGACAATGTTTATCCTCAAAGAATGGTCCATTAATCAGTTGTATTAAAATAACCCAAGGCGCTTATTAAAATGTAGATTCCAGGGGCGCCTGGGTGGCGCAGTCGGTTAAGCGTCCGACTTCAGCCAGGTCACGATCTCGCGGTCCGTGAGTTCGAGCCCCGCGTCAGGCTCTGGGCTGATGGCTCAGAGCCTGGAGCCTGTTTCCGATTCTGTGTCTCCCTCTTTCTCTGCCCCTCCCCCGTTCATGCTCTGTCTCTCTCTGTCCCAAAAAAATAAACAAACGTTGAAAAAAAAATTAAAAAAAAAATAAAATGTAGATTCCAGGGTCCCGCTTTAAAGCTAAAGAATCAGGGGTACCCAGGTGGCTCAGTTGGTTAAGTGTCAACTCTTGATTTTTAGCTCAGGTTATGATGTCACAAACAATGGAGCCCCTGCATTGCCCTCCCCCCTCCCCTTTCAAAATAAAGAAATAAACTTAAAAAATTTTTAAATAAAAAAAAACCCTAAAGAATCAGAAACTCTAGGGATAGGACCTAGTAAGCTGAATGTTTACAAGTGCCTCAGGTCATTTGCTTGCCCGCTAAATTTGTGAAGCACTGGCCTTAAAATTAACTAAATCCTTAATTTTCTGGAATTTCTAATATTCTCCTAAATAAGTCAAAGAAAGAACTGTAAGCATTGAAAGCACAGGCCAGTCTTGGCATCGAATACATACTCCATTGTAACCCTGTTTATGAACGCTTAATAGTTTCTCTGTGGGACAGTTAAGCTGTAGTAATTAGCTCATGGTTCTATAATCTGTATGTCTCCTCCCACATGACATTTGTACCAACTAAAACTATTGCTTACTTCTAGATAGGATGGTAGAACTACCAGACCCACGTGGACTGATGCCACTTCATGTTTCATTGTCTTTTTCATGACAGTTTAAAGATATTTATTAAATTTCTCACAAATCTTGAACCTGAATTTTAGAGTCTAACTTAAGGAGAATAATATTTTACAAGGACTCGCTAAATCCTAATCACTCTAATCATTGATCTCTTTATGGAATATTGCTTTTTAAAACTAAATTGGCAAGGAACTGAGGTTCATCGCTCTTATCTTCACCCTGTCTCTGAATTATAATTCATGGACAAATTATACAATCTCTCTGTCATATTTTTTTAGTAGGGATAATTACCCTTTGCAATAAGAATAATATCTCCCAAAGTTCTGTGAACATGAATGAGATCAGGCTTGTAAAATGTTAAAGTTTCTTGAGTGAGGGATCCTATAAAAAGTGGAAATTATTAGTATTCCTTTTATGGGCCTTGAATGAATTATCGACCTGTCAGTGATGAACCTGCCTCTTGAAATATTTCACTTCTTGTTTTTCAAGCTTACTGGGTGACACAGTCAGCTCTTAAATTTTCCTGGAGTATTTTTAGAAGTTTTAAAATTCAGTGGGGAAAAAAAAAAAAGGAAAGAAAGATCCAAACAAACAGAAAAAACAGTACCTCCCTCCTAAAGACACGCATTCCCTAAGACTATAGTGTTTTCATCTTCGTCTTGACTTTTTATTGACTCAATTGATTGAACTTAATAAACCATTTGGGCCATCAAAGCCTCAAGTGCTTTGGGTTAGCTGAAGTATCACAAAGTCCACTAGCTTAGTAGCAGTAAACCCTAATGTAGGAAAGTGATCAGAAATAAATTATTTACTTGATGTCATTCTTGGTTGTGAAGTCATTCTATTCATCTATACTTTCAGTTGCTAGTTTGCAGATTGCTCTTTTACATTTTCGCTTCTCCAAAATTAAGGATTTTTGAGAACCTAACTAGAAACAAAACAAAACTAACATCTATCTGCATATCACAATCGTTAAATTCTTTACTAATGAGGAAATCTTATTTGGCTCAAGGGGATGTTTGTAGATTGTTCCAATGTTTTTCAATTGCAGAACGGGAGAAGAAATTTCTAAAAATCAAGTCTACTGTTTGAAACGATCATCATACATAGTTGTCTTCCATTTTAAAGTTTATTTTATAAGGATGAGGGGTGCCTGGCTGGCTCATTCGGTTACAGTACATGACCCTTGATCTCGGGGATCCTAAGTTCAAGCCCCACCTTGGGCGTAGAGTTAACTTAAAAAAAAAAGTTTAGGGGCACCTGAGTGGCTTAGTCAGTTGAGGGTTTGACTTCAGCTAGGGTCTTGATCTCAAGGTTCCTGAGTCTGAGCCCTGCATCAGGTTCTTTGCAGTCAGTCAGGGTGGAGCCTGCTTCAGATCCTCTGTCTCCCTCTCTCTCTTCCACTCCCCACTCATGCTCTGTCTCTCTCAAAAATAAATAAACATATTTTTTTAAGTTTATTTTGGGGCGCCTTGGTGGGTCAGTCAGTTAAGTGTGGGACTCTTGATTTCGGCTCAGGTCATGATCTCACGGTTGGTGAGATTGAGCCCTGCAATGGGCTCCTTGCTGATAGCCCGGAGCCTGCATGGGATTCTCTCTCTTCCTCTTTCTGCCCTTCCCCTGCTCTCTCTCTCTCTTTCTCTCTCCCTCCCTCGCGCGCGCATGCTTGCGCTTTCAAAAATAAATAAACATATTTAAAAAGTTTATTTCATAAGGAGAAAATACATACATTTTATGTAAAGGAAGAAAAAAAATTGAAAAAACAACCAAAATCTGGAATATGTGATAAACAGATTAAATACATTGACAGATATAAAGACAAGTAAGTGAGGAATGCATTTAATGGTGTGGTGAAGCAGCTCCTCTTGGATAGAAAGTCCATATGGAGAAAAAGTTTCAGGAACTGAGTCACTCTTGAGAAGTTCCTTGCAGAGTTACATGAAAGAAAAATATTTGTATCTACCTTGACAGTGGCACAAAGAGATCTGGGTTGAGTTCAGTGGCTTGGGCTTGGTTGACTTCACTTCTTGAACAAATTTGAGGATTAAACATTCACAAATGTTCCTAATATTTTCTGAATGAGGAGGTAAGATATTAGCACTTTTTTCCCCAGTGCTGTATGTACCATTATAGCATCTGTCAGTCAGCCTTCGCTTTAAGCCTTACAGAAGAATCAATACATTCTGATTTGAGAGTTTTCCCCCACATGGTAAAAATAAAATGTGAGATTTCAGTAACTGGCATGAAAAATTTTAGTAGTACCCAGGAAGTTTTCAGAAACCAGAGCTTTTACATAATATGGAAGTTTTAATGTTTTGAAGGTTCAGTAAATTATGTAGTATACAAGAGTGAAGTCTAAATTACCCACTCAGAAGAGTAACCCTATAGCTCAAGATGTCTGGATTCATGTATGCAGATGGACAGATACACTTCATTTCTCCTGGGAAGTTGAGTTCTAAAAGCTATCACTCAGAACAGACGGCTTTATGATTGCATAAAAAGAAAAGGGAAGATGACAGAGTTGCTATAAAAATGAAAGGCCTTTTGGAGTATTAACAGCTGAAAACATTATGACTTAAATGAAGATGTGAAACAAAAATCAGCTCAAAACTACAAATTTAAAAAAAAAAAAAAAAACTTGTGCAGAAGGTTTGAAGCATATGGACACCCACCCAGTTTGTGAGGAGGGCAATGGGAGCCCCAGACTTTAGCTTATTAAAGATGACCTTTCCCCTCTCTAAAATTTCAAAGCTGACGTTTCAAGTGCAGAGCAGACTGTGTGCCATATGTAACATGACCTCAGCTCCACTCTGCCCGAGCACTGATGCCATCACTAATGAGAGGTGAAAGGTCCTTTTCTTGCAGCTTTTTCAGAAACCCACCAACTCCTGCCTGTGAAGTATGACTCCTCCCTCTCCCTCACCATCCCCTTGATTTCAAGAGAACTGCATTTAATACACAGTCGCAAAAACACTTTTATTACCGGTCGATTTGCTTATAGCCACAGCCAAATGGCAGGATGTACAATCATATGCAGAAGAAAATATTTATTTTGACTCAGAAGGCAAAGGGATTAAGAGAACATTGTATTAACCTTGCCTTTCATCTACGTTTTAAAGGGAAATTCTCCAGAGGCATCTATTGAAGTTCTATTTTTTTTTTTATAAAGACTATCAAAGACTTTTAGGAAACCAGGTGTGTGTTTATCTGAGGGGAGGAGAGAAAGGGAAGAAACTATATTAAAGGAAAAGGCAGCTTCACAAAGCTGCTTCAGAGACTGCAGAGATGTTATGTGCAGAAATCTGTTACAGACATTCCTAACAGCCAGCTCCTCCCCCCGCCCCTTTTTCTTCTGCTGCTTGGAAACAATATAGCTTTTTTCCAAGCAGGTTGTTATCATATTCATGGCATGGTCAATTTCCGTTTGCCAAGAAAATATTTAAGCTGATCAAAGAAATTAGAAAATCGGATGAATAGAAACAGACGTTCCCACAAGAGAAGCGTTTCTCAATGTGAAGAGGCAGGCGGATTGCAGCCCACCCAGTTACTCCTAGGAAATTGCTCTGTTGCCGAAGACGAAGACGGAACTACAGGGCCACCTAAATTCTGCTGGAAGGGCTATGGAATGGAAGAGTCGCTACTCCCCCAGAGATTCACATGGCGGCTGGAGCTTGAGACTCTGTGGTGGCAGACGTGTAAGGAGACGTTCATTTCTGGTTATCTATGTAAAAACCAGGAGGGCCTTTTTACATCTGGTAATACAGAGAGACCTTTCGAGACAGAAGATGAGGCAGTTTGGGATCCTTTTGGTTTGCTTTGCCTAGTTTATTATGAGCACGGAAAGACAAGAACACATTGGCCTTTGTAGATGACAGAGTATGTACTTTTGGAATGGAGGGATAGCAGTTTCTCCCGAATTAACAGAAATCCAGTTTTTAGATTTGTGGGTTTGGGTGGGGAATGGTTGATCGCAATTGTCTTCCGGACCCTCCGGTCTCTGAGCGTGTGTGCCCCGTCTAGTTAGTGACAGTAAAATAAGAGGGTCTTCTCTTCGTTGTTCCTGGTCAAGGCGCGGCCAAACCGCGTGAGACCACTTGCTACGGCGGCGCGTTGAAATGAAGATTGGTGGGTTTTCCGGTTTCCTTCCATGGAACTCACGAAACCGAAAAAGCCAGCCCCGCTCGGAGAAAGGGGGTCCGGATTCGCTCCCCTCCCTGCTCGCGCCGGGGAAACTGGGGGCACTTCGATCGTCATTGAAGCGCGACCTACCCTACCCAACATCTCCAGTTTTCCGAGGAAGGATGGCGCTGAAGGAAGGCAACTGTGGGAAAAGCTAAAAGAACCCAAGAAGGCTCCCTTTCCTGCGTGTCCCGCTGGGGGCTACTAGGCGTTGGCAAGGCCACGGCAGGCCAGGCGGTTCCCGGGTGGTGGGCCGAGAATATGCGCTCTGCCACCCTAACCCCTCCCCGCCGCGCGCCCCTCACTCCGGCGACTCAGCCGGGCAGGTTTTCTTTTCTTTTTTTTTTGTTTCGGTTCCTGCCTGCCAGCCCGGTGATCCTTTGCCAGGAAGACAGCGCCCTCTCTCTCCTGCAGCCGCGCCCGCCGCCGGCCTGCACCCCATCCCTGCTCCGCTGACCTTCCCGCGCTTGCTTCTTGCCCCTGCGCTCCTCAGTCCTGTCCCCTCCTACTTCACGCCCCTACGCCTCTCGGTCCCAACAATCGCCGCGGGGAACAACCCAAGACAGCCGCGGGATCCGAGGCCTGCTCACGTCCGGGCCTGGGGATGGCCCGGCGGGAACACGCGACCTCTGGCTGCAGGACTGGGCGGAGCTGTCCCTGGCGTAGACGCAGCGTCCGAGTGTTCCCGCGTGGCCTCCGGGAGGGGTTCTTGGCGCGGGCGGCTGGACGCGAGGGAGGCCTGGCTCCCCAGGCTAGGCATTGCTTGCCAGCGGGCGGGGCTGCGAGCTCTCCTCCGCGCCCGCGCGCGGCGACTTGGAAGCGCGCGCACCTGGCAGAGTCGCTTAGCCCGGACCCCAAGACGGGCCCGCCAAAGGTGGACGTGGGCCTGCAAGCTGGGTGATGGGAGGTTGGCAAGTGAACTTGGGTAGAGGCAAGGAAAGCTCTTACAGCCTTGTTCCAAGCCCTAAACGCATCCCTCGCGGTCTGCGGGCTGCCTGGAAGCCTCGCCCTGCGGGGTTGCTGAAGGGCTACAGCCCGGATGTTGGAAAAATTGTGGCAGAATTCAGGTCTAGGCGGGTGGGCGAGACGCGCAGAGGGGCATGGGTGAGTGGGCACCTTCTCAGCACACTCCACCCAGTATTTCTTTCTGCACAGCTCAGGGCACTAGTGCTTCAGACAAACGCCGCGCGGCCCATTCCGAAGCAGAGGCAGTCAAGCTTCTGTTCGTAAAAGTCCGGATCCTTTAGAACCCAAACAATGTATTCGTGTTGGAATGCAAAAACATTTCCTATTGCATGGATTTGCACCGACCGGTACAGGCCTGAAGTACTTTCACCGCCCCCGCCCCCCCTCCAAACTCTTCTTGCGCCCGGGAGAGACAGGCGTAGTTGGTCTCTTGCTGACCCGGCTCCAGAGCGCAAGCAGCTCCCAGAAATGCACTAATTGAGTCACAAACCACCGGCCGCCCCTAACAAAGCGATCCATCTCGGCAGCTCAGCGCCCAATTTGTCCACAGCACTTTCTTCCGCAATTCAGAAGCATTATCTTGTTTTTAGAAGTATCGCGGCAGAAACGTGGCAATTATCCTGGGCTCGGGTTACGGCTAAATGGCTTTAGGCTGAGAAATGGAAGAATACAAATGCCGCGAACATGCTGATCTCCCAGCTGCGGGGCCTGGACCAGGGTTGGGGAAGCGAGCGAGCTATCGAAAGGGGAGAAGGAGGTTCCCCACTCTCGGTTGTCTCTCCCAATGGCACCAGCCAGAACGAAGTATTGGACCTTTGTCTCTAGAGGTTAAAGGTTGTGAGCGATGAACCTTCCTGGCAGGATTGGCCTCAGCTTTGGATCAGGAACGGGTTGAGAGTTTCAGGCACTACTGGAGTGAGGAAGGAAATAGACGTCGAGGGTCAGCGAGAAAGATGGGGAAGACTCCTGTTATTCTTAGGGATAAGTACACTAAAATGGGGGGGGGGAGGGGAATTGTACTGGGAGAAAATAACCAGCAGGAAGGGGAGTTGGCTCTGAAGAATGGGGAGAGGCGTTCACTTCTGAGCGTGGGTCAGGCCTGGTCTGGGAGCCAGGCAGGCACTGCATTTTGGGAACCCTTGAGAACTGTAGAGGCCCAGAGACCATGAAGCATCTCCGCACGAGGAAAAAGAAAAAAAGAAAGTGTTTTAAGAATCTTCCTCTTTGCCCGCGAGGGTGAGTTTGGACCTGGAAAATGGGGAGAAAAGAAAAAAGGGAGTAGCAAAAGGCGTTCGGGTGAGGGCACCCGTTGCGCAGACGCCTTGCTCACCCCAGAGGCTCAGCCCACAGTGGTAGCCACGCTGTGCGCGTGTCTCTTTCTCCTTCTGCTCAAACCAGCCCCCACATCTTGAAGTAATCAGCAGCCGAGAAGGGACTCGTCCCCCTGGCATCTCAGGTTAAAGGAGGAGGTCCAGGAAAATGTGGTAGAGCCATTACAAGAAACCCGAGCCGCAGTCATCAGGGACTCCAATTGCCATCGCATTAGGATTGATTAGAGACCAGCAGTACCGTAATGACCCGGAAAGAGGGGCAGCCGGGGATTATTAATATCAGAATGTGGCGGGGAGGTGGGAGGGAGGTGGGAGGGAGGTAGAGGGGAGGGAGAGAAGAGTAAAGTGGGGAGAGGGAAGTTTTAAGTTACTAGGATTTATATATAAGTGCAGGCTTACCTGAAGAAACCGGATAGTCAGTGAATCACGCAAACAATAAATCTAATTGCATCTAAAATTTCACGAGGCCTGATTTTGGGGGGGGGGGTGGAGGAGGAAAACCATCGTGAAATCCAGGCCCACGTCTTAGTTTTTATAAACATGTAGTTACATAAAATTGTGAGAATTTAAGTGAAGAGATGGGGAGGGGGTGCTAGATGTCCACTTTCCTTACCAAAGGGCCTCCAAAAAAAAAAAAAAAAAAGATTTAGGGAGTGCGATTTTGGGTCACTTTGGGTCTTCTCTCCAGGGCTAGGTGGTAATGGAGCGGACATTTTCTGCAGAGTCTGCAGAGGAGTAATAAACCAAATTTTAATTGAAATAGTGATACCTGAGTAGTGGTTTTGGTTTTTGTTTTGTTTGAGACATCAGCGATCAGGATCCCTAAGAGATGTATGGAAGAGAGTGGTTTGTCTCCTTCCTCGGACTATGAGCCAAAACAAATCAGCCCCTGATGGTCTGGGCTGAAACGCAGCTCACTGGATAATTAACTCCATCTTTCCAGTCCACCCTAACTGTTTATTTAGTGTCACCCTGCATTACCGTCACTAGCACTTTCCTCTGAACAGGAGGAGCTGCAGGCTTTCACCTCCCAAAAGGAAATTCTTCTTAGCTTAGACAGATGCAGTATTCAGGATGTACATTAGTTGAGAAAAAAAGTTGATTGGAAATTCCATGGAAGATAAGGACTCTCGGATGGTATTTTTTTTTTTTGGTAAATTTGCCCTAAGTCGATATTAATAAGAGAAAGTGACAAGAATGTCCTAAATTCTTAAGAAGGGATTCTTACAACACTCTCCGTCACTTTCTAGAAAGGTGTTTGGCATCCGAGGTTGAGTGGCATCTTCTGGGTCAAATGTGAACATTGGTGAGCTCCTGAGCCACAGCCTTCTCAGAACTGAGCTAAAGTCGGCCCCTGTCCTCCAGGTGGCCAACCCACTTCTCCCGCCCTACCCACCGGCTCTCCCACCTTTTGACCATGCCACCACTCAGCGTAGCTCGTCTGCAGGCTGAGCTCGACGCCCCTGCCCGGACTTGAGAGTTCACTCGCCCTGCGCCAGCACCCTCTGTCTGTGAAACCTCAGGTCCGCGGCAGTAGGAGACAGGCGCAGGCGCCCCGAGCCTTGCGGAAGGGAGGGGAACCGGAGAGAGAGAAAGAAAGAGATCCAGAAGGGTGTGTGTGTGTGTGTGTGTGTGTGTGTGTGTGTGTGTCTGTGTGTGAGAGAGAGACACACACACAGAGACAGAGACAGAGAGAAACAAGAGACAAGGAGAATGAGAGTGAGGGAAAGAGGGAGAGAGGATGGGGCAGAGGAAAGAGAATGAAAGAGAAATGACAGACCAGGTTGGCACACAAAATAAACGAGTTTCCTCTTCTAGATCGAAAAGAGACAATAAGTTAGAGAGACCGAGAGAGAGCAGACGCGGAGGGGGATGCACACAGAGGGGCCGGTAAACCCCCAGGCACACACCCCAGCTCTGTCCTCCAATCTGACTTCCCTCGCAGCGCTGTCTCTCAGTACTAGCCTTTCTCTCTTTCCTTTCCCGACCCCGGGACAATGTGGAGCCTGTATTTCCAGGAGCCGCGCGGGGCGGCAGGGTTTTTAGCAGCAAGCCGGGCTCGAAGCCCGCTCTGTTTGTCCAGGTGTGGGCGGGGGGCGGCGGTCTCCCGGCGTCGTGGGCTGGCGCTGGGTTTTCTCACCAAGGAAGCGGGAGGCTCCACTCGCGGCTTCCCGCTTCCAGGAGAAAACTCTCTCCCTCCTTACATATATAAATATATTAGGGGAACAGACAAATCTTCATTGTTCGGGAACAAGCCGAGGAGGCCGACCGGCTCCCCTTGGCCCCGCCGAACGAGCCTGGAAGGGAGGGAGGCAGAGAGGCGGGGGCCGCGCGGATCCGGTGTCACGTTGCAGATTCCCACTAAAGATAACGAAACGTGATCTATTTTTCAGAACAGCAAGTGGATGGGAAAGAACCTTGACAACACAAAACTCATTTACTAATGGACTGGTTTTGAGTTTCTCTTCTCGGGGTCCGCAAATCTCCCTGCCTGAGCCCTCGGCCTATTCAGACCTCGCGGGGAGCAGCGTCCCCCCAGGAGGCAGGTGGGCGGCTTCTCCCGCCGCGGCGCCGCGCTGGCCGTCGGATCCCGGGATCCCAAGGGTCGAGGGCACCCGGAGTTTCCGACCAAGCGGAGGAAAAAGATGAATGTTGTCACTTCAGCCAGGATTTGGGGAGTCTCCTCACTGCGCTAGAGCGACGACGCTAATTTATTGAAGAAGCACCTCTCGATGCTCTTTCCTTCCAAGTATCTGTAGGTAGAGTAGGATCCCCGCTGTGGTTCTTGAAGGCAGAGGAATTCCGAGAAAGCAGGGCCGGGAGACCCAGTGCATCTCTCTCCAAGCCATAAGAGAAACAAGTGGGTTCCACACAGAAATTTTTGAGCTGAGGCCTTATATCGATCCCGCCGAGAAACCCCACCAGCAACTAGTGCATTGGCCTTTTCCATAAACCAGTTGTGCGCGCGTGGCGGTTACCTGCACAGAGGAGGCACAGAAGCGCCGAAACCTGGCGTCGGGCTCCCCTCGCCACCCGCGTTACCCTCGGGAGCCGCCGAGAAGCAGCAAGGGCAGCGGCTATAGTTGCTCGTTCCCTTTAAATCTCCGACGCATCTCTGTTTTTCGTGTGATTTGCATTGACAGCAAAGGTTTTAAGTTACTAGAACAACTCAAACCTTTCTGTGTGCGATTTAAAATGGATCATTTGGTTTATGTGGTTTGTAAATTCATGTCATTTTACCTCTTTTAGTGGTTTTCACTGAAAGGCTCCATTTTGGGAAACCTTATATATCCGAGCCAACAATTAACATTTATAACAATTGGTTTCCCTAACCATGGGATCGAAATAGCAGGTAGGCTCATTGGTGCAAAGCGAATAGCACTTCTCCTTTCTAGTTACGCGATCTATTGGATTAAACGCAAGGAGAAATGCTGGCTGGCCCGAGCGCGGCCTCTGAGGACTAGCACCACAGCTCATCAACCCCGGTGCCCGCAATCGCGGCACCCACACAGTCGTCTCCCCAGTCGTCGCCAACGTCTATCGCGTCTTTGTTCCTTTTGAAGAAAGATGAAAAGAAGTGGGCAGAGAGGTCTGGAGGAAGCGGAAAAAAAGGTGGTCATATTGGTGTCTAATTGCCGCCTTTCTGCTCCTCATCCTCCCCTGTAAATTTATACCTGCCCTTATTTGTCCAAGCTATGCCTCATTTCCTTATACAAAATTGTTAATTATGAAGTCCACCCCACACTCAACTTACCGTTTGTCTTTAAAGACAGGCGGCTGTACTTACAGACCCTCCACCCCCTACACACACATTTTAATTCTGCGCACTTGCTCCAGACTTGAGGGTATTAACTGATTTTTAGAGCGGAGTTTAAACCTCCGTTCCGGTCTTCACACAGCTGCCATGTCAATAAGGACTATTCCAAGCAGAGACGTTCCTTCTGGCAGGACACTGCAGCTCCTTAAGACTTCATCTGAAACATCATGAGCACTAAAATAAGACGGCGAGGGAAAATTACCAGACACATGGGCTTGGGCTCAGGCGTGCCAGGCTTCCAGTTTAGAAAGTAAGTCATTGGGCACACCATGTGGTAGGGGCTCTTTTGAAATACTATGCACCCATTAAATGCATTTAAAAAATAACCCTAAAGGTAATGAAATATCAGCATCTATTTCCAACGTCTAATTGCACGGGATACTGCAGACTTTTAAGGATGCAAAATGCATTGTGTGTGGGAGTTTGGGGGAGAAGCAGCTTCTCTCTACTCCGAATCTCTGGAGAGACAGCCAGGAGGGTGAAACGCTTCATGAGTTTAAAATATATATTGCAGGGTGCACTGAACTGGGCACATTATTTTAAAACCATATACATTATATAGGGGGAAACTTCTGCAGTGTTCCTTCTCCCACTTATGTCTCAATATGTAAATGGTTCTGTGGAGCTGGGCTCTGGCTCGTGGACTCAAAACATATTTAAAGAAGACAAGCAAGTTTAAAAAGCCTAGAGTCTGTTCTTCGCATTCACTAAGAGGGTGCATTTAAATCAAAAGCATTTTTGAAGTGTACTTAAAATTCTGTTTTGAACTTATCTAATCAGAGATAAGTATAGTTATAAAGTCACTCTCCTTCTACCATTCTGCTCTCCTTATCTCCCAGCATTGTTCTTATCTCCTGCCAGTCTCAGCTACTGACAATAGATTATCTTTGTTTAGAGACGCTAATTGTTTTCAAAATCTTTTTAATAATTGCTTTGGAACAAGGTGTGCAAATGAGGCTTAAGATAATTACAGCTTTATTTGTTTGTGCAGTTTTACTAAACATTCTTCACATATACACAAAATAACAGATGATGGGGCTGAAATTGCAGGACATCTCTCATTCTATCGCAGTAAAATAGGCCAGCATTGCAATCTACACACACACACACACACACACACACACACACACACACACACACACACCTCTTTATTTAATCTTCTTGGAGCCGCTGTCGTCCTGGCTCTGAGGGCAGTGTCCCTCTCAGAGCAGGGCAAGGATTAGGTTACAATCAGACAGCTATTGGAGCCGGACACAGTTTTATTTAATTTACACCCCATCCAGCGCCTTTCGTACGAGGTTCCCAAAGCATTTTTGCTAATAGCAAGTAAAGCTTCTGGGCATTCCTCAGTAGCAGAGGTGGCCTCGGAAAACGCAACGGCGCAGATGGGGAAACTGAGTCCAGAAGCCTGCCGGCTCAAACCATAGAACGTTAAGATACCAAATCACAAATGAACCCTCAGAATCTTTATTTGCTCAGCAACAATGCTGTCAACAGCTCTTCCCAAGGTCCCAAATAGTCGTGGCCTTTTGAAAACGAGGGAAGCGCTATCCAGCTGGGAATATTTGTGCCCTTTGGAGGGCAGTGGGGGCAAAGGAAGAATGGTAGAGGGAATTAGGCTCCTAGAGCTGAAGTCAGCCGGGGAGAAGCCGCTCTTCCAGAGGCTGCAGCCCGGAGCCCTGCTCTGATCTTGTATTATTTATCGCGTTCCATAAGCTATTCATCAATCCATTATTTATTCATTCCAACATTAAGGTAATTAAATATGAGCTCACCGGGAAAGGGCAAGTCTGCAAGGGACAGGGACGGGGGTATAGAGGGAGAGGAGGGGAATATTAAGGTCTGGAGTCATTGATTTGTGCAGAGATGTGCGCGGCTGCCCTTAGGTGACACTGAGAGGGGGCTCACGTTGCAGGGTCCTGACGCGCTCACCCACTCACACCCCCCCCCCGCCCCTGGGCAGCGCGGCTCCCTCCCCCCACCATGCTTCCCACCTCTCGCGGTCCTTCTCCTCCCACCACTCCCTATCCCGGGCTCCACAGCCGCGCCCTCCCCTCGCGGGGCGGCGCGGGGCGGCGCGGCCCCGCTGCCCGGCCCGGCGGCGCGCGGGCTGGCCAGCCCCGGATAGGCGCCGCCCGCAGCCAATCAGCGCGCCGGGGACGCTGCGCGCTTTAAGGCCGCTGCGGGGAGAACAGAAACCAAGTTCCCCGGCAACGAGCAGCATCAACCCGGCGGGAGGCCGGAGCCAGAGAGGCCCAAAAAGGCTGCGGAGTGAGCCGGCCTCTCCGTGTCCAGCGCGCCCCCCTCCGCCTTCTTCCTCGGCCGCCCAGCCCTAAATTTCGATTAGCTTTTTCGCCTACGGAAATCCTAGGAGGGGGTTAGGAGCAGCTGCGCCCCCCTCCCTGCGGCTGCCGCCCCCCTGCTTTTAAGGCGCTGCTCCCTGCCGCGTGCGCCTGGGCAGTGCATCTCGGCAGGCCCCAACCATGTCGATGCTGCCGTCGTTTGGCTTCACGCAGGAGCAAGTGGCGTGCGTGTGCGAAGTTCTGCAGCAAGGCGGGAACCTGGAGCGTCTGGGCAGGTTCCTGTGGTCGCTGCCCGCCTGCGACCACCTGCACAAGAACGAAAGCGTGCTCAAGGCCAAGGCCGTGGTTGCGTTCCACCGCGGGAACTTCCGCGAGCTCTACAAGATCCTGGAGAGCCACCAATTCTCGCCTCACAACCACCCCAAGCTGCAGCAACTGTGGCTGAAGGCGCACTACGTGGAGGCCGAGAAGCTGCGCGGCCGGCCCCTGGGCGCAGTGGGCAAATATCGGGTGCGCCGAAAATTCCCGCTGCCGCGCACCATCTGGGACGGCGAGGAGACCAGCTACTGCTTCAAGGAGAAGTCGCGGGGTGTGCTGCGGGAGTGGTACGCGCACAACCCGTACCCCTCGCCTCGTGAGAAGCGGGAGCTGGCCGAGGCCACGGGGCTCACCACCACCCAGGTCAGCAACTGGTTTAAGAACCGGAGGCAAAGAGACCGGGCCGCCGAGGCCAAGGAAAGGTACGCGGCGTGCTTCCCGCTGCTCGGGCGACCCCGGGAAGCCTTCCTTTCCCCTCCGCCCCTTCTCGCCCCCGCTGGCACTCGCCACCGCGTCCTCTCCGCCGGCTGGAGCCCGTCCGCGGGGCGGCGCCCGGGCCTCCGCGGTACTGCAGCGAAAGTTCATGAACTCTGAGATCGCTTGCTAGGGATGGGGAGTCATTTGATTTGAGCGCCCGCGCGTGGGTTTTTTGGGGTGTGCGTGTCAGGAAATATTGGCGCTAGGTTTGTTTTTCGTGCCTCCCTGGTTGGCTGGGGCGACGAGTGGGGGGGGGGTGCAGGGAGAACTTCTAGATCAACTACGAGGGAAGTGTTGATTGGTGTCTCGAGGAAAGGGGTTCAGTGGGGGCTGAGGGTCGCGCACCTCTCTCCTCATGCTCCCCAGAGGTGTGGAGCCGGCCTGAGACATCTGCTGTGCCCCCACTGCCGCCGCGTCCTTTCCTCGCTCTCTCCTGGTAGGCTTTTAGGCGAGAGGTCGCCGCTTCATTCCGCACTAGCGGTACAAAGGGAGGAGTCTTTCAAAAGAAATCCACAGAAAGGAGAGCTTTGGAAGAGTTGGCGCTGCACTTATTACGCGGCGCCCCAAGCCCGGAAAGGACTGCTCGTCTCCGGGCTCCCTCGCGCGTGTCCCGGGCCGCGGCGGGTCCATCTGGCGGTCCGCGCCGCCGCCCCGGCTGAGGAAGGGGGTCTCCAGTGGCAGACTTCTCTCCGGAGCTCAGAAGGCAATGTTATTTTAACCTGCCTCTGCCTCCGCCCTCCTCGCGCGAACACCCCCGGCCACCTGGCCCGGCTCCATCCGTTTGCTGTTGGAGTTTCCGAACGAGATTCGGAAGAGCCCAAGGAGGCGGCGGCGGCGGCGGCGGCGGCGGCGAGCGCGCTCCGGGAAGCCGAGGAGTTTTGGGGAAACCTGAGCGCCTGGTAGGGCTGGGTTTCCTTTGTTCGCTTGAGAGCCTGGGGGCCGCAGATGTCGCCTCTGCGTTCCCCCTCCGGGTGGAAAAGCACGGAGCCTGGATACTTTGAGCCGCAGCGGCTGTCCTGGGAGAGGGACAGGGCAGGGGAGAGAAAGGGGGAGCGCTGGGGCCGAGGAGGATGGGCCAGCACCCTGAAGGCGGAAGCGGCCGGGGCTCCGAAACCGTGAAGTTTACCAGCACCCAGCATCCGGACCGACGCCCAGGCACGCCGCACCCGGTCTCGGGCTGCGCGGGGCCTCGAAGTTTCCTCTGCTGGGAAACGGTGCGCGGTTGTGGATGTCCGGGAGGGGGTTCAGAGGGAGCTGTGAGGGACCAAGGACTGAGCGACTAACGCGGGGACGGGGACAGTTGGTTCCAGTTAGACTTTAGTTACAAAAGGTCCCTCCTATAAGTCAGGCCCGAGGGCCCACTCCCTGATGAAATCGGAGAGACTGGCTGCGCTCCCTGTGTTTACTCAGGTCACTGGGCCGCTCTGGACACCACTTCCCATGACCTGTCCTGTGCCTCTGAAACCACAACCTCCGGGCAGGGGCAGGGAAACTCGACGTTTAATTGTTTCCTCAGATGGGAACAGGACAATTGACTTGATTCACCCCAAACATCTGTGCGTTGGGCTCTGTTTGTCCTCTGATCATTTTCTTTATCACCAACGACCATTTGTTGGACGATTTTCAAACTTAATTACTCCAAAGTGTGATGCCAGTTGATAGGTATTTGAAAATAACTGCTTGAACACAATTTTGAAAATAATTTTTGTGTTTCAAATAAGTCCTGCTGATCTAGCTTTCTAAAATCTGGAAGAGGAAAGGACGTGGCTCCCCACAAGCTCTGCCAGTAGTTTCCCATTTCTCCAGTCTCCTTTGCCTCCTTACTTACCCCAGGACCCTTGGGGATGGGTGGGAGGGCACAGCTCCTCCATTTGGGTATATGACTGATTGCACAATGGCTCTCTTCTCCTGCCAGGTCCCCTCCCTCCACTCACACTTTTTTTAACCTACTTTTTTTTTTTTTTTTTTAACCATATGGTGTTGTCCTCTATTTCTCAGGGAGAACACCGAAAACAATAACTCCTCCTCCAACAAGCAGAATCAACTCTCTCCTCTGGAAGGGGGCAAGCCGCTCATGTCCAGCTCAGAAGAAGAATTCTCACCTCCCCAAAGTCCAGACCAGAACTCGGTACTTCTGCTGCAGGGCAATATGGGCCACGCCAGGAGCTCAAACTATTCTCTCCCTGGCTTAACGGCCTCACAGCCCAGCCACGGCCTGCAAGCCCACCAGCATCAGCTCCAGGACTCCCTGCTGGGCCCTCTCACCTCCAGTCTGGTGGACTTGGGGTCTTAAGTGGGGAGGTACTGGGCCTGGAAGCAGTGACTAGGGACATTTGTAAATAGAAATCAGGAACATTTTTGCAGCTTGTTTCTGGGGTTCTCTGCGCATAAAGGAATGGTGGACTTTCACAAATATCTTTTTAAAACTCAAAACCAACAGCGATCTCAAGCTTAGTTAGTTACCTTCTTCTCTCCAACTCTTGCATTTCCCATCCCAGTGCAGAGATCAGGAAAAAAAAAAAAAAAAAACCCAAACAAACAAAAGCACCCACTCACCCAGTCTTGTTTCTGGGCAATCCATGTGCCAGCTTCAGTAGCCTTTCTTTCTTTCTTTCTTTCTTTCTTTCTTTCTTTCTTTCTTTCTTTCTTTCTTTTTTTTTCAGTGAATGGGAATTACAAATCAACTGAATTTTACTTATTTCCTTTTAATTTATTTATGGCAAAATCATTTGGGAAGAGGAAAAGGAAATGAAGAGAGAGAGAGAGAAGTCAAAATAGTGAAAATAAAAGCCTCCAGCCAGGAGGAAAATGTTTGCATTCTTAAGGTGAATAGGAAAAATATGATCTTATAACCTTTTTTTGATGGGGAAAAAATTAAGTTTACATTTTTCATTATTTAGTGTTAAACACTTTTATGTAGATTAAAATGAAAGAACAGTATTAGGGGGAAAACTAAGTGCCTAAATGTCTTAATGCTCTCTGTGTAAGGCAGTTAGAAATAGCAGTGACCATTAGTGCTACAACTATTTTTGTCAAATTTAGTGGGGTTTTTGGTTGTTGTTTGTTTTCTTGGGTTTTTTTAATGGCAAACTTTAAAAATGTACCAATGTGAAAAAAAAAACAACACTTTCCTGAATGCCATTACTTCTCATGCCCTTGAAGCTTTCATATCTGTAGCCTACTCCTGTTAAGGGTTTCTCTTGTTCCTAGTTTCTAGCCTGCAAAAATATGCGACAAATCTGGCAACCTGGTATTTGTTACTAAAACAGCATGTGTTTTCAGGTTTCTTTTCTATTGTACCTAAACCAGTCTAAATTAAAACTTAGTAGAACACCAGGAGTATGATTCTGTTTCTGAAAGGTGAGTTGTGTATTGCTGTCATTGGGCCCTATTTTTTTTTTTTTTGAAGTTTTCTTGCTTTCTTACTTAATGATGGTTATGAATTGCAGGGTACTTTGAAGGCCACCACCTGAACCAAGAGTGGTGACTGAGTTGATTATGTGATAGAAAAAGAGTGAAGTTAGCTCTAGGGTATTTATTTATTTTTTTATTATTTAGATATGCAGTTTTGTTTACCACTAGCTCTTCTCCACAGCGTTCATATGTTAACTCAGCTCTTTTGTATTAATGAGTTTATGACAAGACTGTGAAAGTAAAATAATATATCTGCTTGGGAAAAAAAAAAGGTGGGGGGGACTCGAACATGGATAACAACATTGTGAATTAACCTGTATAAATAGAAAGCAGACCAACAGGACAGGGGCTCTTTGCACTGCTGTGAGATAGTGTCCAGAAAAATCCCAGTAATCGTGTAGGCTCCATATTATTTTTGCCTGGGGCAAAAATGATGTATCTTTGTATTTAGCTTTTAAAATTAGTGAAACAAATGGCATTATTTATTAAAATTCTACTCAGGATAACAGGATTGGCTTGCTTGTGCTTTGTAAAAATATTGCTCCCCAGAGAGAGTCTATTTATTTTCTGACATGACACTTTCATAATTTTGATTTTTCCCCCATCCGTGTCACTATTAATATATTCATTTCTTTCTTACTCTTTCCTATCTTTCCTGTCCTGATCTAGGAGACTGAGTTGTGTGTATGAGGGGTGGTGGTGGTAGAATTTTAGGCCTTCTTATTATGAGGTGTTTTTTTTTTTTTAATGTCAAATAGCTTTGAGTTCAAAGGAGACAGGATCACTGTACTTAACTGTAGTCACTTTTACTTATAAAGTCATTTTTTCCCCCTTAGTGATGGACAGATGTGCACACAGCCGCTGGGAGACCATCATTTGGATTGGGAGCTCAGGGTCCCAATCTCCCTTGTTAGTGTTTTGGATCATTAAGTTGGTGTTTATTTAAGTCACTAGGGTGTTTATTCTCCACGTCTTGGGCCACGGAGAAATGCCACCCTCTGCAGGAGGGGCTCTCACAGGGGATCTCCGCACATTCTTCACATTCACTCCCCAAAACAAACACCCTGCACAAAGATAGCTTTCAATGACCCTGACAGGCTTCAAAGGACACCGCGGAAATCTCCCTGGAAAATAAGGAAGGGCCAATTACTTTAATTTCTTACATGCCCTCTCTTCCTACTCCGATGACTACCCCCCACTCTTCCAGCTCCGCTTGGTATAATTTTAGACTCGTGGAAGATCTGTCTCCCTGGGCGCCCGGGCCCACTTCCTCTCCCTTGGTTGGTGAATCTTGGAAATGTCTGCAGATCTGGTGAGGAGCAGAGCGGGCCAGTCCTGTAAAAACCCCTGTGATTACTGCTTGTAAACTCGTTAAAAGGACAATTTTCTGTCACAGTCATAAACTCTTTGTAAAATCCCTGGCACTGGAGCCAGAGTGCGCATATTCCAGATGTGTTTAATAAGAAATTGCACAATATGCCTCCCTCCGCCGTCCTCGGCTCAGTCTGGCGAAACCAGGGACAAGCAGGAGTAGGCGAGAAAACTGGATATTGCTGTGAGTTTTCTTGGCAATCGTTTTGGAGCGATCATTGGGGGAACTAACCACATTTTTTTTTCCTTGAGGAAATCTTCGAGGACCAGCTGTTAAGGGACATCCAATTTATCTTCTCGGCGTCGCAGTTTAACTGAATCAAAAGCCACTTTTCGTTTCTCCTCTGCAGGTTTCTTAATGATAGCCAAAAGTAATGAACAACGGCTTATAAATAGTGTTTTTAGGACGAAACCTTACAGCCTTTTGCCAAGTAAAATGAAAAAACAAATACTAGTGCGATTTTTTTTTTTTTGACGTTTTAAATCTGAACACACAATTGTTCGGGTCCTGGCTGCCTGCTCGTGTTGACCTCTTGGCTGAGAACGAAGCTTCCTAACTATTCGGAGGCAAGGGACTTGGCTGGCGGTTCCGAGATTTTGGCTTAGCAAGTAGGGGCTCGAGAGCCATCAGAGCCCCACGAGCTGCAGGCAAGGAGACAGGCGCTCCTGGGGCCGGACACTGCGGGTCTTGAACCAATTCTCCAGGCAAGGACAGCTTGGTCTTGACCCCGAGCTGAAGTGGAAGCTTCCAGGAAGAGGCATTGGCATTGGCGCTTATGGGCGGACTCTGTTTGCTGAGCGGTGGTCGTCGTTACGCTCCTCTCCCCCGCACCTTGACGGCCGGGCGGGCACCTGGTCCTGAACCCACGCACAGCCGGCCTTCCTCTGCTCCGCCGCCGCCTCTGCGGCTACGGCGGCGGCGGCGGCTGCGGCCGAGGGGGGCTTCGCTCCTACCTCCTCCCCCGCCGGGAGGTCTTTGGTAAAGTCTGCGGGCAGAACTCCAGGTCCCGGGAATCCAGAGGCTTCCATTCCGCGCGTCTCCGGTTGCAGAACGCTGGGGGAGCTCCCCCTGCCACCCGCAGACTCCGGAGGCAGCTCTTGCCACTCTGTCCTGCGGAGGCACGGGGAGTCGGGGCGCCGCAGCTCCCTCCTCCCCGCCCTGGCCGAGGCTCTTCTCCACCAGTTCACAGAGAATCGTGCGCGTCCCGGGAACCCCATCACAGCTCAGCTCCAGGCGCAGGGCTTGGTGGCCCGGCCGGCCGAGGCTTTGGGAACTGAGGCTGCGAGGCTGCCCTGGAAGGGCCAAAGAGGTGGTAGCCTGAGCCTCGCGGGACGAGCTGCCATCGTCCTGTGGACCCCGGAGCCACCTTGCAGGCCCAAGTCCGGGTCTCCTTTTTAACCTGTGGAGCTAAATTCTGGGCGACGCACTAGGCAGCCGCGGCCGCACCACTGTGGGGTTGGAGAGGGCCCCGTGGCGGCGGGATAAAGCCGTCCAGGCCCCAGGCGGATCCTGGCCTGGCCGCAGGGGGAACGCTTCCTGGTGCTCCGACGCCGCGCTTCGGGTCCAGGGCAGCCGCCTCGGGCCTAGGAGCCTACTTAGGAGGCGGCCTAGGCCCCGCCGCCTGTTCCCTGCTTCCGATATGTTCTGTCTCCTCTGCTTCCTGAGGCCTCGGCCTCGGCTTTTGGACCTGAGCTTTTCACCCGCGCCTTTGGCGGAGGAGTGCCAGCCAGAAAGCGCGTCTCTTCCCTGCCCTGTCGCTAGAAGGTCGACGGCACAGGAAAGCGGCCTTGGTTTCTAGAGTCTCTGGCAGGTCGGGACGACAGCTCCTCTTCTTTGGCAGGGCCCGGTCGGACGTTTCTCCCTTGGCCGGTGGCCCTGGGCCCAGCATCAACCTCTGCCCCGCGAACGGCCCGGGGCCCCAGCAGGGAAAGCACCACCCGAAGCGCACTGCGGGCCAGACTGTCGCCGCTCACATTCTGCCCTTCTCTGGTGGAGTAGGTGGCGTTGAGAGGGATAAAAGGGTCAGGGTTAAGGTGAGGAGAGTCGCAGGTGGCTCATGTGCTCTCTCTGAGCTACTTCTCCTTTTTCGGAGCTTTCCTCAGGAGTAGAACACTAAAAACTCTCCCAGATTCCCTCCTCCAGCCTCCGGAAACCAGCGGAACCAGTGCCTGTGCTGCTCATTTGGCCCCCAAGGGGCAATTCGCACTAAGGCTACCCGAGGGCTCAGTCCCTTAGCCAGCAGGTATGCTCTGCGACCTTAGGTGGGAACGCTCGAGCCCCTCAAGATCATAGTGACCCCTCCCCCAGTCTGATTGACTCCAGTGACTCCGCCCGGAAGACTCTCTAACGAGATGGATGAGCCAGCCAGGAACGAAAAGAGTCAAAATCTGGGGCGAATTGTTGGTTTACTGTTTACCCAGGAAAAGCGCTGCCCTGGGAAGGCCACGTTTTCTCTAGTGTTTTAAGCCGAGTATACACACACAACTTCGTTCCAGCTGATGAAATTGGAAACCTGTTCTCCCACTGAGGATGACAATCAGCGTTTTAGACGCTGTGGTCCTTTCAGACAGCGAGAAACAACACTACAGTAGCATTTAAAAACAAAGAGAAAGAGACTGCTTGAGGCGCGTG
Source organism: Lynx canadensis (assembly GCF_007474595.2). Lineage (NCBI taxonomy): Eukaryota > Metazoa > Chordata > Mammalia > Carnivora > Felidae > Lynx > Lynx canadensis. The sequence continues at coordinate 107,246,809 of NC_044308.2, read as the reverse complement.
GACTCCGGACTCTTACTCAGTATGAGTTTCAGCTTCTCTCCTTTTAACTTGTTAATGGACAGCTGAGACCCCGTTCTCAGCAGGTAGAGCTGAGAACCATAGTTGCTCCCCTCTTTTTCTTTGCTACCTGGGAGTCTCCCCCCCCTTTTTTTGTAAAGTGTTCACTAATTGTTTTCCTTTGCCATAACATTAAAATATTCTTAAAATCAAAAATCTGCCCCCCCCAGGGGATCAAACAGGAAAATGTACAAAGAAAAACAAAACCATAAAACTGAAAACCAAACCTCAAACAATCCTATCTTGGAGGGGGGAAAAAAAAGGTTTACTTCAGATTTAACACACACTTAAGCTTACCTGAAGTGGCTACCCAATTGTAATTAAAATACTATTAAGTGATATTGGCCGCTCTCCTTTCTTCACTGCCATTAGCGGTTGTCATTAAAAAGACAGGTAAGTAGAAAGATTCTGGCCCTTTACTTACTATAGTAAGAAGGCATGGAAATGCATACTAGCTTCCTCCAACTGGTCCCCTGTTCTTCCTACTCTAACTTAGAGATAAATCTTTTATAGGACTGATATAGGAGACCTCAATAGGAGCACTCATGAATTAACACAAGTCAAATTTATTTAAATTTGCTATAATAATGTAATTTAGGATTTAAAATTGATTATGGCTTTTAAAATATCATGGTGTATTTATAATAGGTACATGGGTTTTGGGGGGAGTGGTGGTTCAGGACCTGAGCTGGTATAGATGTGGGATCTTAAAGAAAAAAAACCAGTCCTAGACTACATATTTTTACTAAACATAGGGCATTAAAGAACATTGTTCTTAAAGAACATTGAAACGTTCTTTAACGTGTCATAGACCTGGTCAGTCAGCTTCCCTCATACAAAGTCTGCAGGTTCTAGTCAGCAAGCCTGTAAAACCAACTGTTTAGGTGTTCTCCAATTTATATTAAGTGGTTTTTACAAACTCAACTATTCTCTCTTTTGCTCCCCTACTTCAGGCATGGCTTTAGCTGCTTTGCAATACTTCAATTCTAATTTGACTTGCCACTTATCCAAATAATCTAAATACGAGGCAATGGGACTGTGAAAAACAATAACAAACCCAACCCAACCCACATAGCTGTGACGTCTTTAGTTAGCCCTCACACAGATATTTAAATTGTAAGCATCAGTATGCAGTAATGCTCCCTTAACTTTTGCAGCGTGTGTGTGTTTGGGGGAGTAGTGGCAGGGACTGGTGTGGTTGATGGAGGGGAGCAAAAACTAAAACTTAGGTTGACTGTACCGAAAATGCATTTGGGGAGTGTGGTGGCATAGTCTGCAATACCTTGCAAAAGGCACATTTATCTCTAAGTCAAGGAGATAGTTACATGGAAGAAGCATTAGCTCTGTATTTATTTAGAATGCCGTGAATGAAAGTAGGTAACAAGCTTAAGAAAATTAAGCCAGATAGAAAGTCAAAGTGCCTTAGTTATCTAGGAAGTGAAAAGAACATTTAAACAATCGAAGCCTTGTCTGTCTTCAGATATGTGTGGTGAATATTTTCTATGCATTGCTGATGCTATATAAACATAACATGCTTCCTTCTAAAGTTAAGTTCTTGATTTTAATTGAAGAATAATATTGCTCAGGGCTCTACCTCTGAGTACAAATAGCTAATCTAACAAAATCAGTTCTGGGAATCTGGAACCAATGTCTGTTTTCAAAATAAACAGACAAAATCTTCATAAAGAAAGCCAGAGGATTATTTTTACATATGATATATCTCTTGATTTCTCACACACACACAAAACTTTTATGGAAAAACTACAAGGCTGAATGACAATGCAGTCCCCTAACCATACTTCTGTTTTAAAAAACCAGTCTGTTTTATGGCTCCAAAACTGTCCTTGTTAACTTTTCCAACATTTATGTATCTTAGAAGCAAATCTGTACGCATTTCCTCTTTCCTTCTAATTAAAACTTTTTTTTTCCCCAGAGAAGGACAGAGATATAGGACAAAGAAAAGTAGAGCAAAATAGAAAATAAAGGTATAATTTAAATCTTGTATTATAATATTTAATAAGGAGCACTTAAACAGTATCCACACAACAAAGAACACCAATATGCTAACTTTCTGTTTTTGATCAACTAAGGCAAGAAGTAAGTTTTAAGAAATTACTTCTAAATTAAGTTAGGAATAAAAATGAATGGGGGAAATTATGAAATAGTTTGGATTTTCTCATACAGAGCCATTATGGATGCTCAACAAGATTGACTAGGGAAGAGTCTGGGGGATGGAAAACACCCATTTAAAGACGTTTCTTAGAAACTTGTGATAGGGTAGAGGTTTTCCTTTAACTAGGATCAAGCGCAGCTGCACTGACAGTCAGGAAGAAAGGAGGTGAATCTACCTAAGTTCCGGGACCACACCTGGGGCACCTTTCAATAGGTAGAACCAGGTGATAGGAATATGACCCATTCTTTCCTGGTTGCCTCATGTTCCAAGCCCCACTAGGATGGGAACCCCACAAGCTAAGAAATCGCCAAATGGAGCCAGATGTATAGATGTTCCCTCCAACTCTCATTGGGTCACTTGGTGTAAATGCATGTTGGGTTTTCTGAAAATTTCTTTTTAGTTCCCCTGGGGGACAAGAAAGAGTTAATTTGTTTTCTGACAGGTTTCACACTGTGGGCAGGTCTGCCAAAAAGGAGAGGAAACAGAGAACAGCCCTATGATTAATTCTACCTGTTTTTCCCATGAGCGATCACCTGCTCTAGGGGTCATGAATAGCAGGTAGCACTCCCTCTCCAGGGCTCTGAGAGCTTCGTTTGTTTGGTGACAGCTGAGTGACAAGGCCTGAAACCCGAGCCCATCGCCCGGCCTGATGGGGGGATAAAAACCCTGGATGTTCCCTCAAACATTTCAGGAAATGAAAGTTGTAACGCGATCCCTCCTGCGCCCACATCTCCCCCAGCAAACACAAAAGCTCAAAGGAGCCTTCTCGGATTGAATTCGGCCTAGAGTTGATGGAGGGAAAGCGGAGCCCGGCTTTGGGGGAGGAGAGAGGAGAGGGTTGGGGCTGCGGCTGGCAGGCTTTCTGAGCCAGGGAAGGAGAGCAGAGACGGAGAGAGCTGGGCGCGAGAGGCCCGGGCGCCTCTCGGGGCCGACTTCCACGCCGCGTCCCAAGCGCTCTGCGCCTCCAGACCACGTGGGCCGCCGCTGCCGCCACAGTTAAATCTGTCTTCAGGGTCAACCCTGAGTGGGGAGGGAAACTCACGGCTGCAGGCCTAGCACACACCCCTGCCGGGTAGCGCGGCCTCTGCACCAGGGCCTAGAGCCTCCCGAGGGCCGCAGCGCAGGCCCAGGCCCGACCTCTGCGCCCACACTTGCCCGGGCGGAGGTTCTTGGGCGGAGGTGTCCCTTCCGACCCCGCCCGGGGCCCGCGAAGGGTGAGCGGCCGGGATCCTGAGGCCAAGCGGCGACCAGGCGCGGGCCTCACTCAGCGCCCTCGCGCTCGGCCGCCCCCATCAGTCAGCAGCGTCCATCTGCCTCCGGGCCTCGCCCGCACTGGCGGTGGAAGCTCCCGCCCGCGCTTGGGAGATGGGGGGGGGGGGGGGCGCGGTAGTGAGAGAAAAGGGAGCTGAGGAGGTGACGCGCAGACTCCCACGCGGCCAACAATCTTTGGGTCGTACTTTGCCGTCAGTCACCGCGCACTGTGCTCGCGCAACCTCAGGGGTGGTAGGAGGCAGTAAACCCAAGGCCTCTAAAGGCGCGTTTTTCTCGCTTTCCTCCTCCCCCCCATATATATATATTTTTTACCTTTATTTATCGCATTTCTGATACTCTTCATTTCTTTTGCGTTTTTCTCCTTAACCGAGACAGCTGCGACTACTTGTTGTCTTACAAATTGTCGTTACTCTTTCTCTAGGAGTTCAGAAATCTTTCCCAGACAACGTTGTCAGTCTCCATCTTTCTCCCCAACCTTCGTGGAGTCTAGGCAGGTGGGCTGCTTTTTTTTTTTTTTTTAAAGCAGAAACACGTGACAGAGAGAAGTGAGAATCAGAACGATGCATTGTCGTAGATCCATCACTTAGACACACTTGCAAGTGGTTAGACTTTGCACCAGTTACCCAACTTCTCTGATCCTCACCAGGGAAAATAGGAGCTATCATACTTACACTGCAGGGGTACCGTGAAGCTTAAATGAGCGGAAGTATTAAATGTAAAGTGCTTGGCACAATAGACATTTAATGAATAGTAGCTATAATTATAATATGCTTGAAGCCTCCTTAGTTGCACAAAGCTGCCTGGGAAAATTCCCATGATGCTAGCGTTTCCAGTGAGGGCAGATCATGGCCATTACCTCCTTTTGTCTGAAACGCTGAAAGATGCACAAATTACTGCAATAGAGACTAGAGACATAAGGTCTGATTAGCCTTTGGAGGTAGTCAGAGCTGAAAATTATTTCTTGAAGCTCCGAGCCTAGAACACTGAAGTTGAACTCCAGTAATTTAATTCTGGAATGATATTTAGATATATAATGCTTGGATTTTGTCATCTCTATTCTTCATGATTTGAACACTTATGTAGATGCCATCATATATGGTAGAATTCCATTGATGAAAAATAAAACCCACTTATATGTGCTGAAAATGACAAATTACTTAGAAGGGAACTAAAGCATTCAGCTGAGTACAGAATTTAAGGCCCACCTAAATGTGTCAACATAAGTGTAGAGTAAGAAACTACTTTGAAGATTTAATGCTTTGCTGATGTTAACACAGTGCTGGATATAATAGCACCTGATAAATATTTTTTGAGTAAATGAATGGGCTGGTGAAATGACAGAGAGTCTTTAGATAGAGCACAATTCCCAGAGATGGAATTGTGCAGGACCCTCTTGGGTACATTTCTTCTCTTGTGACACTCTAATAATCACCAGGGATGAATAGCTCATTTTGACATATTGCATATCCTTCTCTGATTTCAAGGATTTTCTCATTCAGGTATTATCGAAAGTAATATGCATAGCTGAAATTTGCATGGGTAAATGAATGAGAGAGAAAGAAGAGAGAGAAGGAAGTTTCTGGGATTGTTTTGGGATTTACTGATAGGAGGAATAATCCCAGCAAAAATAAAAATAAAACCCAGAGAGGAGGTGAAGCAAATATGTGGTAGATGTCTTTAAGGATGGATCCTCACAGGGGTGCCTGGGTGGCTTAGTCAGTTACACACTGGACTTCAGCTCAGGTCTTGATCTCACGGTTCATGGGTTCGGTTCATGGGTTGGAGCCCCATGTCGGGCTCTGTGCTGACCGCTCTGTGCTCTGAGCCTGGAGCCTGCTTCGGGTTCTGTGTCTCCCTCTCTCTCTGCTCCTCCCCCACTCATGCTCTCTCGCGCTCTCAAAAATAAATAAACATTTAAAAATTTTTAATAAATATATAAAAAAAGGATGGATCCCCACATACCTCAATCCCTTCACAGTGCTTTCATTGTCATTACTGGAAGAAGCATTTTGTATTCAATTCTTTAACCTTTTGCTCCAGCATCTTCATTTTTTTTCAACTATCCTAGCCAACTAAAAACTATACATATTTAAGTTTTTAGTTTAGGGAAGTTGATAATTTGTAGTCAATCACTATACACTCACTGAACACTCAGGAAGAGTTCAACACTCTTTGTTTGTTTGTTTGTTTAATAAACCCTATATTACACTCACAATTTCCTTGAGGTAGAGGTACAGGGAATAGATGAATGTTTAGCAATTTACCAAAAAGTTCTGTTATATACATGTACTCAACCTTATGCACGCAGAATTGCACTTGTCCATACAAATGCTTATTTTTGGCAAATATATGTTCTAATATTACTTTTATTTGCGAAATAAATATTTGAATGTAAGCAGTACACAGACAGGGATGGACAGAAAAATGAGAGTTCAGGGCCATCGGAGAAACATTTGGTAGGAACTATTGCTGCTGAAATGATTTGCATAGTGCCAGGGCCAGGAGTTCTCAGAATCACGCTTTCTGTCACTGCCTTTAACATGACTGAAATAAAGAAATATGTAGGGATTTTTCTTTCTAAATTTTTTCAGCATCTACATGTTCAGAAACAAAAATATGTCCATGTGCTCACTCAAAAAAATAAGGAGAAGTAAGAGCATTTTATGCTGAGGAATAAGTTAATTTAAATTAGATTAAACTTTGCAGAGGGTGCTTCAAGGAGGTTTGGGTAGAGTCCAAGCTTTAGCATATCATTCAAGAAATGAAAGTCCTCAGGGCATTCCAAAAGGCATGTCCGCTCTAAATCAGCTTTAGTTCATTTCAAATAAAAAAATATATGACTGAACTTGAAGGCTGGATAAAGAGGGGAGTCTTATTTCTGCTTTACAGATGTATCATAGTGGAATAAAGTAAGTGTGGAAATCCAGGCCCCTTGATTTTAGAATTTCTCTAAAGGATTGATATATATGTGCTGAGGCAGTACTTCCTGTTCAACCACTTAACCTCCATGAAACTGAAAGACTTATTTGTCAATATGCTCAGAAGTATATAACTTTCTTTCCACTGGAAATTAGTTATAGCTAAAATGAATTAGCCCTCCTGGAGTATTCAGAAGATAACATGCTAGATGTTTTCAGTATATTTTATGATGCATGACATTTTATGATTTTAATTATAGGTCAATTTCAGATACCTGACTGGTCCTTCAACTTTTGAAAGCATGTTTTTTTCCTTTTGATTAAGGCCAAAAACAATGGAAAAATAAGTAAACTTCTTATAGAATTTGAAGATTTTAGCATTAGTTAGCTGAGCTAAACAAGGAATGAAATGAAATACAAATACTCTATTTTTCAAAGTTCAAGTTTTTAGCATTATATGGTGGCAAATTTACTGTAAAAACACATATATGACAAATACTATAATTTGTGATCACCTCCCATTTTTAAAAACCAAATCATCGTGTGACTTTGGACTTACGAAGACTTGAATTTGAAAGATTACCTAAAATAGGTGGGTAAAGTATAGTAAAACAAAAGTACCAAATTTTTGTGAGGATATTTACAAAACTTACAAACAAGACTCAAGGTTGATTCTAATCTTCCATTGCGCTTCTTATGAACAACACAAATGATTAAGAAAGACTTATTTTCCTTGCTGGTGCTCTCAGCCATACTTCCCTTGAGAAGTATGCCAACAGAAGTATGGTAATGAGGATTAGGAGAGTCAAATACTGCTAGCCAGTGGGGGTACTGGGGATTGTATTACCTGCAGGACTGGAGGCAAAATACCCATAAAATAGCCTTTCAGATTCAGTTTGTCTCAAGTTATGTTGTGAAATTCAGTGGTTTTTGGTACAGTTGTATACCCATTGGCTCTCAAGAATTAAACAAAGTTGGGGTGGGCCAATACTTGTGCAAAAGGACATGCAGGTGGTACCAGAGGTGTTGGGGTTTGCGGTTTCCTGTGGGAAATTCTTGTGGCGATTGCATCCCCTTCTAAAGAGTGGGTAAGAAGGTCTGGAGCCTAATCTATAACTCTTTTTTTTTTTTTGTTCACAGGCGAGTCTATATTGTGAAGGCTAATTTGATGCAGATTATTATTTGTAATTCCAGCATTGGCTTTCTTTGACCAAGCATACCAACTGGTTAAACGCTGAAATTATATCTTTTCATCCATTGAGTGAAGAGAGTTCTAACATGCCATATTTCTTAGCTGAGAAAGAAAACCTCAAGTTCTGACCACATAATTCACCTTAATATTCTTTTTTTTTTTTTTTTTTTTTATTAAAAATTTTTTTTTTTCAACGTTTATTTATTTTTGGGACAGAGAGAGACAGAGCATGAACGGGGGAGGGGCAGAGAGAGAGGGAGACACAGAATCGGAAACAGGCTCCAGGCTCTGAGCCATCAGCCCAGAGCCCGACGCGGGGCTCGAACTCACGGACCGCGAGATCGTGACCTGGCTGAAGTCGGACGCTTAACCGACTGCGCCACCCAGGCGCCCCTCACCTTAATATTCTTTAGTTCTCTTGGAAATGGTATCAACAATCCTGGTATCCTGGCTGAAATTCAAGTTTAAGACTTCCCCATGCTCGTTTATGTTCCAGCCATAACTGGAAGGGCTATTTATTCTTCACTTCCTGTTCTAGACTTTAGTGTGGTATTTTTTTGTGGATGGCTGTTAAGGTGATGGTTGAGAAGATTTGAAGACTCTGTTTGGACATATTTCAATTGACTTAACCTCTTATGCCTCGACAAAAAATTATGATATCTACAAATTCTATTTATTTATTTAGCTCATGAACTGGGGAGGGGCAGAGAGAGAGAGAGAGAGAGAGAGAGAATCCCAAGCAGGCCCCGCGATGTCAGCACAGAGCTGGATGCTGAGGCTCTAGTTCACGGATTGTGAGATCATGAACTGAGCTGAAATCAAGACTCAGATGCTTGGGGCTACTGCATGGCTCAGTTGGTTAAGTGTCCGACTTCAGCTCAGGTCATGATATCACAGTCCATGAGTTTGAGCTCCACATCAGGCTCTGTGCTGACAGCTCAGAGCCTGGAGCCTGCTTCGAATTGTGTGTCTCCCTCTCTCTGCTCATGCTCTGTCTCTGTCTCAAAATAAATAAAAATATTTAAAAAAATTTTTAAAAAGACTCAGACTTAACCAACTGAGTCACCCAGGTGCCCCTACAAATTATTTTTATGAAAGAAAAACATACAAACTTCCAAATTTTTAGTAAATTATTGAGACTATGATATTAATGGCTGCAAGTACAGATATATATATGTATATGTATATATATATATATATATACACGAGTACAAATATATATATATATATATATATATATATATATATATATATATAAAATCTATTTGAAGTACCAGACTGGTAAATTTTTTTAGTAAGGAAAGAATCAATTATTGGATTTTATAGAAATCAATGGATTATTAGGATGAAGTACCATCTCAGGTAAAGTGCATCCATGTCTCAACTCAGTGTCAGAAAAGGTCTTATGTTGGATCTGCTATTTAGAGAAAATAAACAAGACCAGCAGTGAATTTTTTTTTCTTAATGTTTATTTATTTTTGAGAGAGAGAGAGAGAGAGAGAGCAGAGTGTGAGCTGGGGAGGGGCAGAGAAAGGGGGAGACACAGAATCCGAACAAGACTCCAGGCTCTGAGCTTTTAGCACAGAGCCTAATGTGGAGCTCCAGCTTACCAACCGGAAGATCATGACCTGAGCCGAAGTCAGGCACTTAACCTACTGAGCCATCCAGGTGCCCCCTCAGTAGTGAATTTCTAATGGCCATAGTTTTTCATAACATATGGGAAGTCAGAGAACACTGTAACTTATTTATTTTCTCAGCAATTTGACTTCTGTAGTTATCTCTTGAAACCTGTTTTCTTTTTTTTTCATTATCTCTTCCTTTTGCACTCATTTTCATAACCATTCCAGGTAGATTGGATGCACTCGTCTTTACAAATGGAAATAAACACTATCTTTATTGAACGATTGATTCATTCATCAACAGTGGGTAGTTAATTAAGGCTGGTGGGAGGAGACATTGCAGTTGGGAATGAAGGTGGATTAAAAAGAGAAGAGGAAATATCGTCTTTTCTTTCATGATAAGGTTGTGCTTCTAATTAGCCAAAGATTTAAAAATGGAAAAATGTAATGCAAGAAGGGATTAGATGATTGAGTGAACTTTTCTGGACTTGTGCTGCTTGGTTGAGCCAATCACTTTGCATATAGAAAGCAGACAGGTCAGCACAATGATCTCTGCTAAACGTCTAGCCCCTTTGCTTTCAACAGAAATGAATCCAAATATTTAGATATGCTCTCAGTGTTACAATTAAATGAGAACATTTGCCTAGAATGAAATCTTAGAAAAAGTGAAATTTGTAGCCATGTATATGCAAGAAATGATAATAAAAGTAAGGTTTAAAACGATAAGCCTCTCATGAGATTTCAAACTCGGTACTGTGTTTGTTTATGATGTATGCAAGGGAAAGGGTAGAGGGATGTACATTTAACTCTTATGGGAACGATTTTCTACCTTGAGAATTTGGCGGTAGTTAGAAAACCACCATTCAGGAAGGTCTCTCTCCTGCTGGCAGTATGATTTAAAGTGGCTATCTCAGGGGCACCTGGGTGGCTCAGTTGGTTGAGCATCTGACTCTTGATTTTGGTTCGGGTCATGTTCTCACAGTTTCTGGGATCAAGCCCTGAGTTGGGCTCTGCACTGACAGCAGAGCCTGCTTGAGATTCTCTCTCCCTGTCTCTCTGCCCCTCCCCCATTTACGTTCTATCTCTGTCTCTCTTTCAAAATAAATAAATAAACTTAAAAAAAGTGGCTGTCTCAGAAACAACCTGCCCATGGCCACTAGCTAATTCATAGAATTGAGGTCACATTTATTTTAAAGAGTTGACCAGTTATATATAAAGAGAGCTTTTCTTTCTAACAAGGAGTGCAGAATTATGGTTAATCCACAAAATGAGCAATCTGCAAAATGATTCTTGAGCCAAATGTAGCTTTAACAGTAGGATTTGACCTTGGACTCTAGATGCAGCTGTACGTAGGATAGCCTTATCTCCCTGCGCAATCTCTCCTGATGAGATTGTGCTGGTGGAAACAGAAAACTGTTCAGGTAGCTAAATGACTCCCTTTGAGACAGATTGTCCCTGAGAAGTGGAAAGCATAATTACACAGAAAAGCATCATGGTAGCTTCACATACTTTATAACAGAAGTATGGACTGGCGGGGCTCCTGGATAGCTCCACGGGTTAAGCATCCAACTCTTGGTTTCAGCTCAGGTCATGATCTCACAGTTTGTGGGTTCAAGCCCTGAGTGGACTACACACTGACGGTGCATTGCATGCTCCCTCTCTCTTTCTCAAAATAAATAAACTTTAAAAAAAAAGTCTAGACTGATTTCACCTACATTAGTACTCATGTTTGGAGGATAAATATTTTTATTACAAAAAATTTTAAAAAGATCTTTGTCTTTAGATGTGACTCTAGACTTTTTCTAGGAATGGTTTTCATTAACAAACCCTAAACAAAAATGCTGCCAGAGCGCCCCAGGAAGGTGTTAACCATAGTAAATATTCATAAGGTAATGAGAGAAAGATTTTTATCTAACTAGATTTGGTGAATTTATGGGTGTTTAACTGTGTATTAAACCAGGAAAAATAAATCTAATGTAAACAGAGTATCTTTTGGGAACAATTGTAGTTGTATTGGTTAGGAAGTATAAGCATGTGTACAAGCTACAGTTACAGTTTTAAAACCAGATTCTTCCAAGTGCATAAGATTGTGTCTATATAAAGCTAGTATCATAATTCTGTAAAAAAAACCAACCAAACACAATAACTACCCAAACCCAGTCAAACTGGCCATTTGGCAGCACAGAAAGCAAAATACTTAGCAAACCAAATGCTGCAATTTTATAAACAGTTTGTAAATTTAAATTTAAATTAGGCAGGCAGTCTCCTCATCCTCTTTTCCCCACCTATTAGTAAGCCATATGTCTATTAAGGTAAAATAAAGCTTTTAGGCTGCCAGGATTCCATTTCTATATTTGTATATTTTATTTTCATCTTTAAAAATTTTTAAGTAAACTCTGTCCCCAAGTGGGGTTTGAACTCATGACCCCAAGATCAAGAGTTGCATGCTCCATGGACTGAGTCAGCCAGGCACCCTATATTTTTATACTTTTAAATTTATTTCTATATTTGAAATCAGAGATATGCCAGCAGCCTGAAAGCCTTGCTGTGCCCAGAATGTTAGCAAAGGCAGTTTATTGAGAGTGTGACTTGTACACAATACATAATTTTCTTTATTGCACTTGTCTAACATATTGTTTGTCAGCTTGTTAAGAGTTCAGGGTAGCTAGGAGGGGCATCTGGGTGGCTCAGTTGGTTAAGCATCTGACTCTTGATTTCAGCCTACGTCATGATCTCATCATGGTTTGTGAGATGAAGCCCGGCTTGGAGCCTGTTTGGGATTCTCTCTCTCCCTCTTTCTGCCCCTCCCTGTTCATGCATGAATACTCCCTCCTTCCTTCCCTCCCTCTCTCTTTCTCTCTCTCTCTCTTCCTCTCCCTCAAAAACAAACAAACAAACAAACAAACAAACAAACAAACAAACTTAAAGAGAAGAGTTCAGGGTGGCTAGGAAAAAATTTGAGGTTCTAGATAACTCATGAGAACAGGCTGTTACTTACTGAATGATTGTTGCTTTTAAGGCTCTTGGCAGAAGTGTTTAAAGCTTTATTGTAACCTTTGATGCCTACTCGAAACAACTCAGTATTTATCCTTTAGTAAAGAATTTCTGGTATTATTTGGAGAAACAGTAATTATGCTCACAATAAACCCCTTCTAGTCTTATTCAGGAGAGAGTTAGAGAGCCAAGTATATTAGACATCAAAGGGTCTAGGACTGGGGCTAAAATCCCAATAATATCTCATGGATTCTCAGATTTTCTACCTTTCAGATGGGATCAGCATGCAATGATTTGAGGACTTTGTCTTGGACAACTTTAGAAGATGGCATTATAGTTCTTTTTGTTTCTTCCTCCCCTCAACAAGAAAATCTCGACCCCAGTGATTTATAAAGCAATCTAGACACATAGTTTTCTCTTCTGAGTATTCAGTACATGTCTCTGGAGTGCTCTCAGGTTGTCAGATGCTGTCCTGATATTAGAGGTTGCCTGTTCTTTGTTTAAGGTTCAGGTAAGTGATTCATAATAAGACCCGATCCACATGCAGGATCTCAGGACAGTCTCATCAGTTTATATTTTTCCAAAGTCTTGTTCTTGAATATTCTCCTGCTTCTATTTTCTACTGAATCTAATTTCTCTTTGTGATCTTCCTTTTCTCCATAATGCTACGTTTTATAGCGTGAATGGCATCCAAGGAAAGATAGGGAAAATGATAAACATCTATCATAAGAGAGGGTATGCTTTATTTATTTTGGTATGACCAGTGCCCAGGTCTGCGCCAAGCACCTAGATGAAGCTTAATAGATGCTTTTTGAGTGAAGGAATAATGTTCAGGAATGTAAGGGACAGAGAATGATAAGATCATTTCTTTTTAAAAAAAATGTTTATTTATTTGTTTTTTGGGGGGGGGGAGAGAGAGAGAACACATGTGCAGGGGGAGGATGGGCAGTGCAAAGCATGACGAGGGGCTAGAACTCATGAACCATGAGATCATGACCTGAACTGAATGAAGTCGGATGCTTCACTGACTTAACTGAGCCACCCAGGCACCCCTTACCTGCATTTTAAACAAATACAAGAAGTGATTCTTCCACAAACTAAATTTTGAGATTAGCAGTTTCAATTAATATTCCCATTATAGAGTCCAGGTTATCATCATCTCTTACCTAGATTCATTCCTACAATAGCCCCACATCTCCCCAGGGCTATACTCCCTCTCTAGTATATTCTCCAAACAGCAGCAGCCAGAATGAACTTGGATCTTGTCACTTCTTTGCCTCAAGTCCTTCAATGGCATCTCAATACACTTAAAAGTCTCAACTTTTCGCCGTGGCCTGGAAGGCCCTGCATGATTTTTTTTTTTTTTTGGCTAATCTTCTCTCATTTCACCCTCCCCTTCAGTTACTATACTTCAGTACTCTGAGGTTTTAGTGTCTCAAAGAAGCCAAAGTCATTCACTCTTCAAAGACTTTGCAGACATTGTTTCCTCTAACCCTGAGGATCGCCCCTCTTCTGCCTAATCCTTCCTGCCACTTGAGTGTTACCTTCTCAGAGAGGCTTTTTCTCTAAGTGTGGCAGCAGAATTAAGGTACATATGGCTGCAAATATCAGAAAACCCAAACCCAAACTGGCTGAAACAGTAGGGCAGGTTCCAGGCAGGACCCTCCAGGCAGTCTTCTCACAGCAGTCCTCCTGGAGACACCATCTTCTGTGTGTTAATGTCCTCCCTAGGTTAGTTGCAAAGTGGTTGCAACTGTTCCAGCCATCTTATCTAGGCACAGCTGCATCCAGAGGGATCAGAGCAACTTTCTCTTCTTGGAGCACTCTGGAAAGAGGAAGCCTCCCTTTAACAGATTTTTCTTTGTCTGATTGGTCAGAATTGGGTCATATGCTAATTTATAAACAAGTCACTGGTTGGGGGAAGTGGAGTTATTGTAATTAGCCTTGACTAGAGATTCTTACTCTGTTTTGTACCAAGTACACCTGGTGCAGTTTTGTGAGGTCTACAGACCCCTTCTGAGAACAATGTTTTTAAATAAATACCACTAAAATCAGCTATAAAGAACTATACTTGACAAAATTACCAAATTTGTGAGCTACTAATATATATTATCTTTTATTAATTACCATTAGACCCTAATAGTAATTAACAATAATTGGTCTAATAATAATTGATGTAATTAAAAAAAAGTTTTATGTTTATTTATTTTTGAGAGAGAGAGAGAGAGACAGAGTGCGAGCAGGGGAGGGACCAAGAGAGAGGGAGACACAGAATCTAAAGCAGGCTCCAGGCTCTGAGCTGTGAGGACAGGGCTCGAAGGGGGGGGGCTTGAACTCACGATGAGATCATGACCTGAGCAGAAGTCAGACACTTAACCAGCTGAGTCACCCAGGCACCCCTAATTAATGTAATTTTTAAGAAGTGCCTAGTATAAGTCATATTTTGAGATATCTGCAAGAGCTATCATGTGACTTGAAAATATCTGTGGTTTCTATTGGTGACAAAGACATAGGTACTACGGGTATGCTACTTGGTTTACTGCCTACAGTGATAATTCAAGGAAATGCTACATTTTTTTTAGAGGTTAATTAAAAAAAATAGAGGTTAATTAAAGTATAGATGTGATTTTTTTCTTCATCTAATATATGGACACCCTGAACTTAATCCTAAATTAAGAACTCCTGGCTTACACTTGAAGATTAAATGATGCAAAAATGTATTTAAAGTGTTAAGCATAATGCCCAATACATGATAGGTATTGAAGAAATGATAGCTTAAAACATAGACATACACAGAAATCTTGGGAATCCAAAACCCAAAATAATATAATTTAAATCAATTCATTTTATCCTTATGAACTAGGAAAGGGGTTTCAGTGTAATATATTAAAATATACTACTCCAAAACAATTTTACATGTACATTTCAAGGCAGTTAGAAGAATGGCAAATGAGTGAAATAATATAATTTAAATATAAATAATATAATATTATAATATAATTTAAATTATATAATATAGAATTTAAATCAATTAATATAATATAATATAGTATAATATAAATATAATATAATTTAAATAATAATATAATTTAAATCAATTCATTTTATCCTTATGAACTAGGAAAGGGGTTTCAGTGTAATATATTAAAATATACTACTCCAAAACAATTTTACATATACATTTCAAGGCAGTTAGAAGAATGGCAAATGAATGAAATGAACTTGGTGGGTGGATTAGAATCCTATCAAGAAATATTCAAAATCACACCCAGCTTATTAAGGTTACTAGTAGGAGAACTTGCCCCTCGATGCCATGGTTTGGCACCACCAACCACTGTGATTGAAATGCCTGGATTATAGCTCACTCTGTCGTGTTGCTGATACTGGATAAGCCAGGACCAAGACTTGGCTATGCATCCTATGGTGTGGTCACCTTGGCTCAAAGCTGAGTAGTTCTGGCTTACACCAGTCATGGTTCTTCATTAAATTTTAGTTCCTTACCCGCCTCCCTTGAGAAGGATGTAATTCTATGACCATTAAGGTATCATATTTTGGTCAGAAAGATAAAAGGTCATCTTAACCTACAGGATGGGGTGGGGAGAAAAGGCACTTGCTTGTTCATGTGTGTGTTTGGGTCTGGAAGGAGAAACTTGGAGAGATGGCTGTTTTCTGATGATGGTTCTTATATTCTCTCCATAAAAGAAAGTAATTTCCTATTTCCAGAAGTGTTATTTTACTCTCAGAATTACCCTGGTTTAGTCATTCAAAAGCATTGCCTCCTCTAGACTGAGCACTCAAGTTCTGGAGTCAGAAAGACCTGAGTTCAAATTCTGACTCTGCCACATACTGTCTGTGTGACTCTGAACAAATACCTACCTCTATAACATAATAAAAATTATAATATATATTAATACAATCTATAACAATGCATCAGAAATAATTATATAGTATGTATAATAATATTATGTAACATTGTATCCTTTTATGACATAATAGTAGTAGTGATCATAGCAGCAGCAGCAGCACTAGTATTAGTAATCACATACTTAGGATTTATTCTTACAAGGCTAAGTAAGAGTAAACATGGATTCTTTTATTTAATTTTCACAGCCCTAAAAAATAGCTTATACTTTTTTTTCTCTCATTTTACAATGAGGAGATGAAGCTAACGTGGGTTACATAATTTGCTTCTAAACTTTCTTTTCCTTTCCTACAAAGTGGAGATAATTGTGCTACCTGCCTCACAGACTTGCTGTAGAGGTTACATTGCTTTATGTGGCAGGTTTTTGATTGTGTGATACATAGTAAGTGTGTGGTGAGTTGCATTGTTAGGTCATATTTGTCTACCTGATCTTGTACGGCCAACAAGACTTTACTGCACTTCCCCTTACATTAATAAAGTAATAGAGTAGTTGATTTTGCTTATTGATTTTGCTTATTCGGGAAGAGATGATATGGATTCATAATCATAATTACCACATGTGACCCAAGGATAAATATATCCTAAGCATAGTCTATGATCATGCTGATTCCATCCCTTTTGCAAAACAATTCCTGGGCCTTCGTGAACATGATTTGGCAATCACAGGCACTGTTGTTATATGAGAATATTTAGCAAGGAATATCTTCTTGTTTTATGTTTTTCTCTGCTTAATTCATTCTTATTCAAAATGGTTTGGGCTTGTTTTTTAATATTCAAAGTGACATATGGTTCGTTAATTCTATTGCAAATATTACTAAATTATGCAAGGGATAACAGAAATATCTTAGACCAAATCACCATAGACAGGGTGGCTTAAATAACAAGAGTTATTTCTCACAGTTCTGTAGGTTGGAAGGCTGTGATCAGGATGCCAACATGGTCAAGTTCTCGGTGAGTCCCATATTCCAGGTTTCCAAAAGGCTGTCTTCTTGCTGTGTTCTTACTTGGCAGACAGAACAGAAAGCTAGCTCTTATGTGTGTTTATAAGAAGCTGGCCTCTTCTTATAAAGGAACTAATCCCGTTCATGAGAGCTCTACTCTTTTTTTTTTTTTTTTTAAGATTTTATTTTGAAGTAATCTCAACACCCAAGGTGGGGTGTGAACTCACAACGCTGAAATCAAAAGTTGCCTGCTCCACTGACTGAGCCAGCCAGGTGACCTGAGAGCTCTACTTCTGTAACCTAATTACCTCCCAAAGGCCCCACCACTACATACTATCATATTGGGGCATTAGAATTTAACAAATGAATATTGGGGGGGCACAAACATTCAGTTCATAATGTCCACAAAGCTATATTTTCAGTGTGGAATTTTTCCAGTCTCGGATTACTTTACACACAAAAAGCCACATAAATTGCTTCCTGCTTACATGCAATGTCAAAACTTCATTTAAGAAGACACTAGGAGTGAAATTCATGGTCTTTTATTAAGAAGCCATCTGTCTACTATTTATTTACTGAGCTGTAATGAACAATCTTTTGTGAACAAAGATTTCTCTGCCAGTGGGAAAGCTCCCTGTAGCCTTGGATGTGAGTGCCACCTGCTGGATGCTGTACACAAAAACTTTCCCGTACCTCAACCCAAGAATGGCTGATCATTATCTGGGAAAATGCCCAGGTAACACCCCTTTGATTTTAGGTCACAAGGACAACTGTAATGCCTAATGAGTAATGTAATCTTTGGGTAAGAGCGCAGATTTTATAAGAAAAACACACTCAGGAAACGAACCTAATGCAAAAATATTCCACTGAGCTATTGTTTATAAGCTTGTCAGTGCCAAGAATATAGTAAATAGTTCTCTGTTTATATTATGAGCTCACTGAGTTTTATACATTGGTGACATAGGCAGTTGGTGGGTGGCTTTTTACCTTATGGAGGCCGTACCTATATCTTGCAGAAGGGTAGGAAATTAGGGACCCCTTGGCTATGACCATGAGTTGGCTTCAATACCAAATATGTAATCTCATCAATTTTAGTTTTGGTGCCAAATTCCCTGTTTGGGGCTTAGGGAAAAAGTGTTTCTTTGCATCACTCTAATGGACTCTGTGACTTATGGACTCAGTAGCCTGGGGCTTATATTAGCATTGGGAAAATTTGTAATTTCCATTGAGGGCAAGAAGGTAGAAATGGCTCTTTAAGAGAAATAAATACACACCTTGGTCTATCAAGAACTTTATGAAGTTTCCTCCAGTTTGGTCCTTGGGAAGGACATGAAAATTGCATAGCATTGTTTTCATGCTAGTTACCTAGGAGAAGGTAGGGGAAAGAGGCCCTTGGAAAGGGACAATCATCTAGCCTTTTTTTTTTTAATTTTTTAACGTTTATTCATTTTTGAGAGACACAGAGAGACAGAGTGTGAATGGGGAAGGGGCAGTGACACAGAATCCAAAGCAGGCTCCAGGCTCTGAGCTGTCAGCACAGAGCCTGACATGGGGCTTGAACTCACAGACCAGGGGGATCATGACCGGACCTGAAGTCAGATGTTTAACCGACTGAGCTACCTAGGTGCCCCTCTTGGGGTTATTTTGAATCACTTTTGCAGAAATTTAAAATTTTTAATAATTTTTGCAGAAAGTTTAAAGTTGGGCCTTTTCTCAGCTGCTGCTAAGGTGCTCTGTCCTTCCGAGGAAGCTAAGGCTGCTTTGGGGTGAGGCCCTCACTTCATCCAGCGACTAGCACTGTGCCAGCTCAGCACTCACCTGCCCATGGCCTCTGTCTAGGAATTCACCTGCATCTGCTCAGCCCTCATCCAGCATGATGATGAGGTCACAGTCACGGAGGATAAGATCAATGCCCTCATTCAAGCAGCAGGTATAAATGTTGAACCTTTCTGACTAAGCTTGTTTGCAAAGGCCCTGGTCAATGTCAACATCGGGTGCCTCATTGCAAAGTAAGGGCTGGTGGATCTGCCCCAGCAGGAGGACCTGCTTCTTCCACCACTGCTGCTCCAGCTGAGGAGAAGAAAGTGGAAGCAAAGAAAGAAGAATCTGAGGAGTCTGATGATGACATGGGCTTTGGTCTTTTTAGCTAAACCTCTTCTGTAACCTGTTCAATAAAAAGCTCCTAGGGGCGCCTGGGTGGCGCAGTCGGTTGGGCGTCCGACTTCAGCCAGGTCACGATCTCGCGGTCCGTGAGTTCGAGCCCCGCGTCGGGCTCTGGGCTGATGGCTCAGAGCCTGGAGCCTGTTTCCGATTCTGTGTCTCCCTCTCTCTCTGCCCCTCCCCCGTTCATGCTTTGTCTCTCTCTGTCCCAAAAATAAATAAACGTTGAAAAAAAAAATTAAAAAAAAAAAAAGCTCCTAAAAAAAAAAAAAAAAGTTGGTCCCTAGGTTATAACTGACCCAAGGATTGTCTTTAGTATGTTCTTGACATGATGAGACCAGTTATCTGCTTTTAGAATTTTATAGAAGCTGGTGGCATGTATTTCTCCTGCCCTGGCTCCCTTTTCCTAGCGCTGGAAAAACATCATGCATAATTCACAAGAGAGTCTTTTGGGCTAAAACAAAAATTCTCTTCCTTTGTTCCAAAGTTGGTTAATGGATTTTTGTGGCTAAAATTTTTAAACCTACAAAATAGGATTCAGATTTGGAAGGGGCTCAAGGCAGAGTGAGCTTTCTGTTTTTATTTCTGGTTATGTGCAGCTCAGGACTATAACACCATGGTGCTGGAATTCAGATTTTATGGAAAAATGATGGGTGCTTGACAAGATTCTATATTGAGGGGCACCTGGGTGGCTCAGTCAGTTAAGTGTCTGACTCTTGATTTCAGCTCAGTTCTTGATCTCAGGGGCATGAGTTCAAGTTCTGCATTGGGGTCTGTGTTGGGCACGAAGCCTACTTAAAATTTTTTCTAAAAAAATGAAGAATCTATATTGTGGATGTTGACTAGCCTTGTTTTTAAGAGAGGGATAACATGAGTGGGGTAGAGGGACTGAAGGAGAGAGAATCCTAAGCAGGCTCCACAATTAGCATAGAGCCCAATGTGGGGCTCAATCTCATGACCCTGGGATCGTGACCCGAGTCAAAACCAAGAGTCAGACACTTAACCAACTGAGCCACCCACGTGCTTCTAGCCTTATTTTTGCAATATATATGAATGCAGAATCATGTTGAACACCTGAAACTAATATAATGTTATGTGTCAAATATACCTTAATAAAAAAAAGAATCTATATTGCATGAGATTACATGATATTTAGCACTCTTGTCTGTACCTACATCAATGCCAAGCCAGAACACAGAATGGAGATGTTACTTCTTACACCTACAATGGTACAACCAGCTCACGAGATTGACATATTTTGACTTTGCTAATGATTGCATGTTCAGATTTTTGGCTTCTCAGGACCCTTCAGGATAATATACCAGTTACATGTTTCTTGTACTCTTAGTCTGGGACATATATCAATTTTGGGGCTTCTGTCCTCTAACAACTCTATCCCATAATATGCAACCCCCAGAAATTTTTTCAAATGTGACTTTCAAATTGAATTGTTGTTATAGTTGGTCTAATAGTACTATCATGTAGATTTGCATCATATCTTAGAAATTTCCTCATTTTACACTAAATGGATTTTAGCATTTTCTGCTTTTTCATCATTGGGTTCTCCAAAAATGTTGCTGGGCAGAAATTTCATTCTGAGTTTCTGTGGAACAGCAGAGAAATTGAAGATTTACACAGTCATATGCTATAGAAGTCATCAGATTTTGCAAAAAGATTTTGAAACAAGACAGGAATGGAAGTGCAAATCTCAGTGGGTCTTAGTGTTTCATCACAAAGTTTTGTGGTAAAACCAAGATGAAACCACAAGTTTCACTGTTAGCCAGACCAGCACTGGAAGAATGATCGATTTCAAGGTTAGCCAAGGTCAGGCGGAAACTTGGCTTGTTTTATTCATATGTTCAAACCCCAGACCTACTGAATTTTGTATGATTTGGGGTTTCCAAAACAGAAAGCATTTGGGGGCCCAGTCCAAAGCTGAGGCCTACAGACTAAGGGTAAGGAAAGTTGTTCTGTCTTGGTTTGCACTTTAGCGCAATTACTAGCTAATTACTACCCAATTACTAGCTGAACCTTATTTACTTAAACTGTTCTTTGGAAGTTTAAAAAACCAAAGTATGTATTTTCTCCCTATCTTCTGTCTAATAAGAATAGCAGGATTCTTCTCCCAGAGTCTCCAGATGTTTCTACAGGCCACAAGAAGATTTATTTCTTGAAAGATTTCACGGCTGCACTTACCAGCACTCATAGACTGTATTCCATTCTTCAGCTCAATATTTGGATAATTCTCTAGGGGTAAAAGGAGCAAGGTTGCCTACTCTTAAAGAGTCTGGCCCAACCCAGTAATTTGAAAAAAATCATGTACTTTCAGAATAAGAATTCAAAGAAAAGAAAAGAAAAGAAAAGAAAAGAAAAGAAAAGAAAAGAAAAAAAACAGTCAAGCTCAGAGCCTCAGACGTGTCCCCCATTACAGTGGGGAAAATGTGACACATGAAAGACAATCTGTGGCAGCCCAAGTTCTGATTAGGGCATCATCAGTGAGGAATATGAGGCTGGGAGTGACTCTAATTATGCCAGGACCAAATCTACTAGGAGGTGGCAAATCCATCAGGTCAATTGGACATGCTTTTGACTGCACATTATAGAAAACCCTTCTACAAGGTTTCAGTCTTACAGGGTGTTATTTGTTGAGACTGGTTGGTGGTTCACTGATGCCATCAGGAACCTAGACTTTTTTCTTCTTTCCATTCCACATTCTTATTATGGTCACCTTAGGATCTTAAGATGGCTGCTGTGGTTCCAGACATCATTCATGTTTGTATTCCATTCAGGCAGAAAGAAAAAAGGAGCTAAGGCTTAGGGGCAAAGTGGTGAAAGGGCCCATTTTATGCAGAAAACAAGAACTTATCCAGAAGAATGTATTTTCACATGTGCTGACTGGGTCATCCAGTCAACAATATCTATCTTAACTAACTGAAGACAGGTGGTCAACAATAAGAGGATACCCTGTAACTGCATAGAAGAGCAGATGTGAAATACTCTGGCTAAGGCAGACCACATCTACAAACCAGACCCATGGAGTAATTAGCTGTAGAGAGCCTTGCAGCTAAACTTTGGAGGACTCTGAAAGAGAAGGTTCTTTGTGAAAGTTCATGGAGAAGTCCAGGGAAGGTAGTATCAGATGATCATAAAGGGATTGTGTAAACTACAATAATTGGACATGGGATGGTTAAAATGTAATGTTATGAGCTATTATTGACCATTAAAGTTTCCAGAATGATCAAAGCAGCTAAACCCACATCTTTCAGGGTCTTTTTTTTTTTTTAATTTTTTTTTCAACGTTTATTTATTTTTGGGACAGAGAGAGACAGAGCATGAACGGGGGAGGGGCAGAGAGAGAGAGGGAGACACAGAATCGGAAACAGGCTCCAGGCTCTGAGCCATCAGCCCAGAGCCTGACGCGGGGCTCAAACTCCCGGACCGCGAGATCATGACCTGGCTGAAGTCGGACGCTTAACCGACTGCGCCACCCAGGCGCCCCCACATCTTTCAGGGTCTTAAGGAAGACTTGCTTCCTTCCTTCCTTCCTTCCCCCACCCGCTTCTCTTTCTTTCCATTTTTCTTTTTTTCTATTCATATTTTTAAGTTTTTAATCATGAAAAATCTCAGCATACAGAAAAAGAGAAAGAATAATACCTCACAACTCCCCCATTAAGTTTCAATAAATTATTTACATGTTTTGCCTTATCTTTCATTCTATATACAAAACCATTAAATACACATTAATAGGTATATACACACATGTGTATATATATATATATACATATACATATATATATGTATATATACACATATACATATACACATACACATATCTATCTATCTATCTATCTATCTAGATATCTATCTATCTCTGAGCTATTTAAGTAGGTTGTAGACACTTTACCCCTAAATACTTTTTAAAAATTTATTATTATTTTTTAATGTTTATTTATTTTTGAGAGAGAGACAGAGCATGAGCAGGAGAGGGGCAGAGAGAAAGGGAGACACAGAATCTGAATCAGGCTCCAGGCTCTGAGCTGTCAGCACAGAGCCTGATGCCAAGCTCGAACTCACGAACCGTGAGATCATGACCGGAGCTGAAATCAAGAGTTAGACACTTAACCAACTGAGCCACCCAGGCACCCCTGTACATCACTTTCTAAACCACCTTGTTTTAAGGATTAGGTTTTTAAGCTGTCTGAAGGACAAGCAAAATTGTTTTGTTTTCATTCTTCTTGAATTTTCCTTTGTTACATGTATTTTTCCCTGGTTACCTCACTGTGTCTGCTTTTGCTACTGTTGATTTTATCACACCTGCACTGTCACAGGCAGCATGTTTTCAGCCTGCTGGGCTAAAAGTGGTGGAAAAGGTTTCCTCACTGGCACTGACTCTCTCTGGTTTCTTTTTAGGGCCAATATACTCTTGTTTTAATTATTCTATTTCTCCTGACATTCAAAATCTCCTCTCTTTTTAATTAGCTTAAACCAACCTCAGGCCTTTATTGATGGGAGAGAGTTTTCAAAAGCAATATGCAGAGGGTTTGCTTGCCAGAAAGGTTAGCCAGCAAGCACCTACCTCTTGTACAAGGCCATATGTTCTCTAAGGAATAGGAGTTCATTAACAGACTTTGTTGTCTGAGAGTTTTTTTTTTTTATTCTTTCCTCTCTTTCAGACTTAGAAGGATGTCTAAAGTGTTTATTATTAGCCTAAACTGAGAGCAAGTGAATGTTCTTATCATTCAAAAACAAATACACCTGTCTGGCAACAGGAACTCTGCCTGGCTTTATGAACCAGGAAAATCAACACTGTATTCTGAGCTCAGCCAGTAAACCTGAGGGGCCTGTAAAGTCATGTTGGAGAAGGGGCTCTTTGTGGAAGGATCTAAACTTCCACAGGCTCAAGAATTCTCACTGGAAGACCAGACTTGCTAGTCATTTGTCTGCACAGACTCTGTATCCTACTTATGTGTCCTATACTACTAAATATAAAATAAAAGAACTCTGAAGGTTGGGAACACACTGAAAAATTGGTAGGGAAGAAATCTAAGGGATAAAGAACCAATATCCTGTGACTGCTGTCAGATTGGCACTTCTTCCTGATATCTCCTAAGGGCCCCCTTCACTACTTTCCTTTTTGCTAAAAAAGAAGCTAGTTTAGTTCCAAAAGTTAGCTATTGTCCTGATTTCCCTCTCCTAGATTTAAAAATGAAATTTAAGAGTAACTTTACTTTTCAAAAGGAAAAGGGTGTTTTGACACTGCCCAAATGCACAAAGCTATAACACCCAATATTCATTTAGTTATTTGACTACTCTTTGAGTAACTGTGGATTTTAAGGACAAATAAAGGTGTAGTATATGAGAACTTGCTCTCCAGAAACTTATGATCTAATGGGGATATAAGATGCATCACACCCACACCAGATCCACACTCTCTAATCATTAGCATCAAGGATGTTTTCATATTGGAGACAGTTTCAGTGTCCTGCTGGCCCTGACCCTTTCCCTCTGTAATTTTAAGCCTTCTTAGATTGGACCCAATGGAATTAAAAAAAAACAAAACAGCTTTAGAGTCACCTGAACAGGTGCAGGTAGTGCTGTCTCCTTTTACCTTAGCTACTTGGATATAATTAGATGGTTTATCTCTGAGGGGAGAGATTTCTACATCAAATGTAGGAGTTTGAGTGAGTTGTAAAGGATAATATTTTTGATGAAATACGAATGTTCAGGATCTGTTTCAAGAAATGATCCCAAATTAGGGAGCAATTGAACACATAGTTATTACTACTAATGAATGTAGTCAACCAAATTTAGAAGTTGTATTTGTCATACTTTCAAACCTAAGATAGCCTGTGAGACAATGTATGTTTTGAAATGAACAGAATGGTGTTCAAATTCTGCTCCACCATTTTCTATCTGTATAGCTTTAGACAAATAACTTAAAAGTCTAAGCCTCTACTTTTACCTCTGCAAAATGGTTATTACCAACATTCGCTCTTCACAACAGTGTGAAGATTGAGACAATGTGTGCAAAAGCTTTTAACTCGGTGCCTGCCCCCCGCCCCCACCCTGCCAGTGCTAATTCTGTCCTTGTCTTTTCCTACACTTCTCTTTGGAGGATTATGCCTGTATTTTATTTTAGTTCATCCTTTTTTATTTTTTTTCCTGTTCTTGGCTTTTCTCATTGTTTTTGTTCTTATTTTTTCTGGCTGATCTTGTCTTTTTGGTTTCCCTCTCTCTCCTCTCTGTGGATGTTTGTTTTGCCTGTGTTTATTTTTCCATCGTGAACTTTCCTTGAGTTCCTTTCTCATTTGCCTTTTTGCAGGCGTCTTTTGTTTTACCTGGGGCTCTAGCCCTTTGCACATTGATGTCAACACTGACTGCTGATTTTGGACTTTGCTGAGGAAAGGGGGGTGGAAGGTGTGGGAAAACCGTTCTTATGGGGCCTAGAGAAAGGATATTGGGATGTTGAAGCAGTTAGTTACTTGGCTATACATATTTTGCAGACATACACTTCAGTTCCTGGCCAGAAGTCTGACGCTTTTTCCCGCAGATCT
The DNA here is from genome assembly GCF_007474595.2 of Lynx canadensis. NCBI lineage: Eukaryota > Metazoa > Chordata > Mammalia > Carnivora > Felidae > Lynx > Lynx canadensis. Next base: position 107,221,007 of record NC_044308.2, on the reverse strand, counting down.
TCAGAATTTTTGAATCTGCCCTGATTTCACTCCCTTTCTCTTCCCTCCCTGTTTCTCTACCCGGTTGCAGTAGAGCTCAGCTTTCCCCTCCCCAACTTCCTGCTGTCTTGCTTTCTCTGAAACATGTTTTACCTATTACTGCTCCTCTCCAACATTTCACTTATGTGGAACACCCACTTGGAAGGGGAGTTGTTTTTGAAGAGGAGGAGGTCATTATTGATGATAGCAATAAGAGTAAGAGTTGCATATGAAGCACCAATGCTCATACAAGGCCAAAAACAAGACAGCAGGAACTCATGACCCTGTTCCATTGGGCACAGATTCTAATAGAATCCAGAGAGTCCAAAGGATAGAAACAAGCTAAGGGAGTGGTGGGTGGTGACAGGAAGGAGAAGCCAGAGAATATTTCTTGCATCTTAATTTCCACATTTATTCATCACCTATGCTGGGCCAAGCAGTGTGCTAGGCTCTGGGTATCATTTGATGAACAATATACAGAAAAGTTTTGTCTTTAGTAGTCTTTGATAGTTCTAGTTGTGTTCTAAAGAGTTAGACTCTCCCCAAAATTCCTATCTAGTATTTTACATTTGGACATAGTTTTCTACCTTGAGAAACACCATGGAAGGGAGCCTGTGGCTCCAGTGGCAGCAATAGATCTGGCAGTGCTTGGGGGCAGTGGTTGGTGGCACACCATGACTACCCGTTATATGTCCTTAAATATTTTTATTATGGAGTTTTAAGCAAATGTGGAGAGAATAGCAGAATGAATGTTTATGACCTACCACTCAGCTTTAATAATTATCAACATTTTTTGGATCTTGTTATAATTCCTCCTTCCTCTACTATTTTCCTGAAATATTTTCATGCAAATTCCAGACATTATGTCATTTCACCTTTATCTTAGTCTGCATCTTAAGTAGGCAAGACTTTTTTTTACATAGCCATTATGCCATTATCACATGTAACAAAACCAATAATAATGACATAATTTCCTCTACTATTCATTCCACATGCAAAATTTTCCCCAGTTATCTCAAAGATGCTTTTTTATGGTTGGTTTGTGTGCATGAAGATCAAAGCAAAGCCCACACATTACATTTAGTCATTCTGCCTTTTAAATCTCTTACTCTATAATAGGCTCCCTCCATTTCCCCCCATATCATTGCTTTTTGTAGAAATTTGATGTAGTGGATGGTGTGGTGTGCTGCCTAGATCCCTTCCTCATGACCAGAGCGCTCATTCCTGTAACTTCCAGACCCACAGCATGTATCTAATAGCTACAGTATGGATGTTCTTCAAACAATTAAAAATAGAACTACCCTATGATCTAGCAACTGCACTACTAAGAATTTATCCAAAGGACACAAAAATACTGATTCCAAGGGGCACATGCACCCCAATGTTTATAGCAGCACTATCAATAATAGCCAAATTATGGAAAGGGCCCAAATGTCCACTGACTGATGAATGGATAAAGAACATGTGGTATATATGTACACACACACACACACACACACACACACACACACAATGGAATACTATTCAGCAATGAAAAAGAATGAAATCTTGACATTTGCAACAACATGGATGGAACTAGAGTGTATTATGCTAAATGAAATGAGTCAATGAGAGAAAGACAAATACCATATGATTTCACTCATATGTAGAATTTAAGAAACAAAACAGATGAACAGAGGGGAAGGGAAGCAAAAATAAGACAAATACAGAGAGGGAGGCAAACCATAAGAGACTCTTAAATACAGAGAACAAACTTAGGGTTGCTGGAGGGGAAGTGGGTAGGGGGATAGGTTGAATGGGTGTTGGGCATTAAGGAGGGCACTTGTTGGGATGAGCGCTGGGTGTCATGAAAGAGATGAATCACTGAGTTCTACTCCTGAAGCCAAGACTACACTGTATGTAAATGAACTTGAATTTAAATAAATGAATAAATAAAAATTGTTTAGAGAGTAGAAAGGCCTGACTCTCTTGCTTCAGTTTAGGACAACTCTGAAGGACTATCTCAACTCCAGAGCTTCCTGTGGGACTAAGACCTCAGTTGTGACTATATCACAGATCAATTTCTTCCTCTGCCCGAACTTGTTCCCCTCACTCCCTTCAGGTATGTTCCTGAGGCTACTCCCAGTAAAATGCCTTGCATGAATCACCATGTCAGAGTCTATTTCCTAGGAAACCTAACCTAGACAGTTGATACTATGAACGCTCTAATCAAGCAGAATGTAAAATGGGATTTTAGAACTGGATCACCTGCCTATCAGCTGGCAATACAAACACCATTACTGGTGGTAGATGAATACTGATAACATTCATATGGTGTAGAGTCATAATTTGTAAACAAGAATTTCATACTCCACTCTTTAATCATCAACACCCTTCCCCTTCCTGCCCTCTAACTTCTCAAGGTATAATTATTGGCATGGCCTCACTCTCTCTTTTTATTGAAAAAAATTTTTTTCTTTTAGTAAGCTCTTTATTTTGAGACAATTTTAGATTTATATACAATTATAGGAAATAATTCTGAGAGGTCCCATATACCTTTTACCCAGCTTCTTTCAATGGTAGCATCCTGCAAAACTATAGTACCAGAATGCAATCAAGGTACAGAACATTTCCATTACCAACAGGATTTATCATGCTTTCCTTTAAAAACCACGCTCTCTTTCCTTCAGTGCTCCCCTGCCTGGCAACCACCAATCTGTTCTTCATCTCTATAATTTTTCATTTCAAGAATGTTGCATGAACGGAACCATACAGTATGTAAACTTCTGAGATTCCTTTTTTTTCACTTAGCAAAATTCTCTGGAGAGTCATTCAGGTTGTTCTATCAATAATTTGTTCTTTTTTTTTTAACAGTTTGTTCTTTTTAAAATTGCTAAATAATATTCCATGCTATGGATTTACAACCATTTGTTTAACCATTCATCCATTGAAGGATATCTACATTATTTCTGGGTTTTGGCTATTATGAATACAGCTGCTATCAACTTTTGTATATAGGTTTTGTGTTAGCATAAGTTTTTATTTCTCTGCAATAAATGCTCAGGAGTGTAATTGCTGGGTAGTATGATAGTTTTATGTTTAGTTTTTAGAATAAACTGCCGAACTTTTCCTAGAGTGGCTATACCATTTTACATTCTTACCAGCAATGAATGCATGGATGATCCAGTTTTCCCACATTTTTGCCAGCACTGTGGTTGTCACCTTTTGTTTCTTTTTTCTTTTACTTTTCCAGCTTTTTTGAGTTATAATTAACAACTTAAAATGTATATATTTAAGGTGTACAACGTGATGATTTAATATATATATCCATTGAGAAATGATTATGCCAAGAAAGTTAATTCACGCGTCTGTCACCTCACATAGTTATTATTTGTGTGTGTGGTGAGAACACTTAAGATTTACTTTCTTAGTAGATTTCAAGTATACAGTACAGTATTATTTTTTTAAAATATGCTTTTTTACTTTTTAAATGCTTATTTATTTTTGAGAGAGAGAGAGAGCGTGCGAGCGAGCATGAGTGGGGGAGGGGCAGAGAGAGAGGGAGACACAGAATCCAAAACAGGCTTCAGGCTCTGAGCTGTCGGCACAGACAGAGCCTGATGTGGGGCTCGAGCTCACAAACCATGAGATCATGACCTGAGCTGAAGTTGGAAGCTTACCCAACTGAGACCCCAGTGCCCCTACAGTACAGTGTTATTAGCTATAACCCTCATTCTGTATAGTAGATCTCACTTCATCTTATAACTGAAAGTTTGTACCCTTTGACCAACATCACCTCATTTCTCCCCACCCCCAGCCCCTGGCAACCACCTTCCTACTTTCTGGTTCCAAGAGATAGAGTTTTTTTGTATTCCCATATATAAGTGAGAACCTACGGTATTTGTATTTTTGTGTCTGGCTTATTTTACTTAGCTAATTGTCCTACAGTTTCATTCATGTTGATGCAAATGGCATGATTGTTTTCTTTGTTGTGGCTGAATAATATTCCTGTGTGTGTGTGTGTGTGTGTGTGTGTGTGTGTATGTGTAACATTTTCATTATCCATTCACCTGTTGATAGACTGTTAGGTTTTTTCCTATGTCTTGAATATTGTGAATAATGCTATGATAAACATGGGGATACAGAGATCTCTTCGAGATACTGATTTCATTTCCTTTGGGTATATACCCAAAAGTAGAATTACTGAATCATTATGAAAATTTTTAATTTTTAAAGAAACCTCCATACTGTTTTCCACAGTGACTGCACCAATTTACATTCCCACCAACAGTATACAAAGATTCCCTTTTCTCCACATTCTTACCAACACTTTTTATCCTTTCATAAGAGCCATCCTAACAGGCATAAATATCTCATTGTGGTTTTGATTTGCACTTCCCTAATGATTAGTGATGTTGGACACTAATCTCATGTACCTTTTATTGAAATTTGATGTCAGTTTGCTAAGTTGATAAATTATTCAGGTATGTTAAATGAAAGGAAAGGGGGAAGGTCTAGGGTCCTCCTTTTAGTATCCCACTTCCTCTGTATGGTAATGCATATCTGACGTCTGAAGATAATGCTTTAATCTTTATTGTTCCATAAAAAGAATGACTGTAGGGATGGGAATTCATAGGGGGAAGGGAAACACCTTGGCAAGCTAGGGTGGCAGCTTTTTGGTAGGGATGGTGTTGAATGTAGTAACTATCAATTAACTCAGTGGGCTGCAGCTTACTAAATTTACACACAGGCCTGGCTGAAAGGCTTACTTCAAAAGCATTAAGAAAGTGTTCACCTAAAAAAAAGACATTATTTGTCTATGACATCTGATCTTTCTCACACACTGGATCACAGTCAATGTTGTAAAGTTCTTTTGATTGCCAGTAACAGAAAATAACTGGGAATAGCTTAGCCAAAAAAGGAAAGGGGGAAAAAAACACAGAGATAGACTATGAAATCCAAAAAGAAGTTGATCATTAAATAAGGTTATATGGAAAGGAAATGACCAGAAGTTAGAAATCTGTCAGAACCCACGCCACTATTCGCACTTGCAGTGTCTCTCTGCCTACCATTCTCAAGAGAGATTGTGATTGGCTATGTCCTGTCAGGTGTCCATTCCTCATTCAACCATGTATGGTCAAGGGGACAGGCCATTTACTACAAATTTGTGGGGAGGGCCAGTTCTCACCAAAGGGGACTTGAGTTATGGCCTGGAAAGATACCCCCCAAATCAGGCAACATCTAATAAGTATGAGAAATAGATAAAAGATGTGTGTATGTGATTTTACACACGTACATGCAAATATACAAATACATATATTTATATGTATGATTTAAACATAAAATTCATATTAAACAGTGAACACTAACATTAAAAAGAATCTGTAGATCAAACATTAAAATGATAAAATATGGAAGCTTATGAAGGCAGGGACCTTGCTATTATATTTACTTCTTTATGCCCAAGCCTGGAAATATATCTGGCTCATGCTAGGTATTTGGTAAACATTTGTTGAATTTATCAATCTTTATTAATAATGATAAAAATAAAATGATACTTAGTATCATTAAAAATGGGACAGTGAGGGGGCGTCTGGGTGGCTCAGTCAGTTAAGCATCCAACTCAGGTCATGATCTCACATCATGTTCACAAGTTAAGCATCCTTGGCTCAGGTCATGATCTCACAGTTTGTGGGTTCGAGCCCTGCATCGGGCTCTGTGCTGATAGCTCAGAGCCTGGAGCCTACTTCAGATTCTGTGTCTCCCTCTCTCTCTGCCCCTCCCCTGCTTGCATTCTGTCTCTCTCTCAAAAAATAAATAAAACATTAAAGAAAATTAAAAGTGAGACAGTAAGCCCTGTGAGTTTCTTAATAAGATGCAATTTGAAGCACACAGCTCTACCTATAAAATATTCTTGCTAAAAACTTGAACCTCGGTCTAATCAAGGCTTTAGAACTAATTTACAGTTTATAAGAAATAGGGGGAGAGAGGAACAGGTTAAATGGTATCACAGGGAATAAGATAAATCCAGAATATGGGACATTATACAGGACAATTGACCTGGTTTCTGTAATAAGCCAATTACACAGGGGAGAAAAAGGGAGATATTTGAGACATAATAAGTAAATATAATATGTGGACCTTGTTTAGATCATGATTCAAACACAGTAAATGAATGATAAAAAGAGATTTTTGAGACAATTGTGGAAATGTGATCATAGACTGGATATTAAATGATACCAAAAAACTATTGTTAATTTTGTTAAATATAAGAATAGCCTTATGGTTACATAAGAAAGGGTCCATATTTTTTTAGATAACTAAAAAATGGGTAGAATGATATGTCATCTTAGATTTTATTAAAAATGCTTCATCAAAGAAAAGCAAAAAGGAATAGATGATATAATGGCAAACGTTTACAATTCTTGAGTGTGGGGGATATGCATACGGAGGGTTATTGTCTATTTTGTTTTCAATGCATTTGAAATTTTACATTAGAAAAGAAACTGAATAGAGCATACTTTAAGCTTTTTCTAAAAATATTGGGTATGTTTGAGTTTTGTCATTAGAATGTCTAAATTTACATGGAGAAACACTTCTTGTTGGACAAGATGAAATGGCGGAAAGTACACTAGCTTAGAAGTCAGACAAGTCAGTGGTTTGATTCTTATCTGCACTGCAAGGTCCTGAGGAAGGAGAAACATGGCTGAGCACAGATGGCAAGAGCATAGATAAGTCTGGTTTATAACATCTATGTGCATGTTTTTTTGGGTGGGGATGGTGCTGGGGTGCTTGAGGCTGGCTGTGTCAAGTTTAGAGCAAGCATATACTTTCTCTGTTTGCCTTTTTGTCTTGTTTTTGCCATAATTATGTCATCAGTCACAATGACTGCCTTGTCAACAAATTATCTCAAAGAAAATTGTTGGAAAGTTGTCACTTTTGGAGATTATGCCCTGGAAGCAAGTCTACTTCCCTTCCTCTCTCCCTAGTAAGACAGAGTGCAGTCTGAATAGAAGCTGGTGAGGTAGGTAGAGATGAGATCATGCAGAACATTGTAGATGGCTCTAAGGAGTTTGGTCCTGATCCCAAGAGCAACAGGGAGACATCTGAAGATTTTTAAACAGGATATGCATTGTGACATGATTGGTTTTGTATTCTGAAATGATGACTCTGGCTAAAGTATGAAGAACAGATTGGTAGGGGCCAGAGTAGATGTATAAAAAACAGAGTGGGTGCTTGGAGGCCCGGGCTGTTGTCCATGTGAGAGTGGGTTGGGGGGGGGGAGTAGTGGTGTTGGAGATGAAGGGGAGCAGATGTTTTGAGGGACACTGAAGAGGTAAAATGGGCAGGACTTGGTGATATATCGAAATAGTAGAGTAAGAAGATGCTGTCAAACATGATAGGTTTCTGAGTGGTAGAACTGGATGGATGGTGGACTGATTCCCTTGGGGATTTCTGGAAGCAGACCAAATTTTGAGGAGTGAAGGAAATAATGATTTTGCTTTTGGGCACATTGAGTTTGAATTTAAGGTGCCTTTGAGACATATAAGAAGTGATGTCAAGAATGCAGTTCAATATTAAAGTCTGGAGCTCTGATGAGACACCAGTGTACATCTGTAAGTTTGATAGAGAAAGGAGCTTACCCTTTGGACTTTTCTATATAATTGTGTTACTGCTACAGCATATACAAAGATTTAACACCTATAATATCTGTGAGAAGCAAGGACTCATATAAACCAAAGTTTTGTTTTGTTTCACAAACGAGCAGGTTTATTTTTACAGGAAAGCAGTTACCTTTCCCCTGCTTTTAATTTTTTTATTGCAAATACTGAGTGATTCTGGCAGTAGCTAAGACTTCTGAGCCAAGTATGCCTTAGTTTTCTCCTCTTATTACAATTTCTCTTTTTCATGATGTGTATTTGCCAATTACTAGTTAGGTCAACTTTCCATTGAAGGATTCCATAGAAATCTGGAATTGCAATGTAGCAATTTCTAAGCAGGGACACACCTCTCCACCTCATTAGAAAAAAAAAACTGTTAGAGAACTGTTAATATTATCTGAAGAGTCAGGTCCCAAATATATTTTATATGTAGAACAGAATGAGAAAAGCTGGAGGGGAGGGAGTGGTGGTGGTGCAGGGGCTATTTCTAATCCTATTTTAAGCAAAGTTGAAAAATGCTGTTTCTGTAAATAATTTGGTTTTTCAAAGGGCTATCGTCCTTCAGAGCCTTTGGTAAACTCAGACATATGCTGAGATCAATTGTCCAATTTGGGGTTAGTTTTGCTTAGCTTTCCATAGAATGTTTTGAGTAATCATATATATACATACATATATATATGTATATATATATGTATATATACACATATATATTTAATGCTACATAACATATATGTATATATATGTATATATGTATATACATATATATTTAATGCTACATAATGCTATTTAATGCTATATGTGTGTGTATATATATATAAATGTTTGTTTATTTATTTATTTACTTAGAGAGTAAGAGAGAGAGAGAGAGAGTGCATGCACAAGTACACGAATCAGGGAAGGGCAGAGAGAGAAGGAGAGAGAGAAACCCAAGAAGGCTGGGCATTGTCAGCATGGAGCCTGACTAGGGGCTCCATCCCATGAACCATGAAATCATGACCTGAGCTGAAATAGTCAACTGACTGAGCCACTCAGGTGCCCTGAGTAATGCTATATTTTTAACTAGGAAAGGAAAACAAGTTGATGGGGCACTAATGGGTCCTTGGACACCCCTTGGAGAGTTTGTCACCCTTCCCTTGCTGCACCTATTTACTCATTTCTAGGTTTTCCTAATTGTTTCTTAATTTTGTAGACAAGTCTATGGTTTAGTGAGTAGATAAAAATTATCAAAACAATACCTTTGATTTATCTAATTCCTTTCTCTTGATTGATATCTCATGTGTGATTTCACTAGAATTTATGTGATATTTCTGTCAGTGAGTTAGAGAAGGATAGGTGCTATTATTCCCTATTTTGATAGGGTAATGTTTACCCTATTATACCTTATTTTGATAGGGTAAAATATCAGTGACCCACAGAGTTAGCATCTGAACCAGGGCTGGAACACAGGTGTTTTGATTTCTATTCTAACAAGAGAAAAAGAAAAAAAGAAGGAAGATAAAGGATAAAAGGAGGGGACAGGAGAAAAGGCAGGATGTAAAATGGAAAATAAGTTTATTTATTCCTTCAAGAAAAGTCTTTTCCATATGGAAAGAGCACAAATGTCATGAATGGATACAGAATACGTGGCATATATATACAATGGATGCAAATACGTGGCAAATTTTTGGCAAATACGTGCCAAAAATACGTGGCAAAGAATGAAATCTTGCCATTTGCAATGATGTGGATGGAGCTAGAGAGTATTATGCTAAGTGAAATAAATCAGTCAGAGAAAGGCAAATACCATATGATTTCATGCATATGTGGAATTTAAGAAAACAAACAGATGAACATAGAGGGAAAAAAAGAAGATAGAAGCAAACCAGGAAACAGACTCTTAACTATAGAGAAGAAACTGAGGGCTCCTGGAGGAGAGGTAAGCAGGGACAGGTATATACAGGTACACCCAGGTATAAATGGGTGACAGGTATTAAGGAGGTCACTTGTGATGAGCACTGGGTGTTTACGTAAGTGATGAATCACTACATTCTATACCTGAAACTAATATTATACAGTATGTTAACTAACTGGAATTTACTTTTTTAAAAAAAATTTTTTTTAACATTTATTTATTTTTGAGACAGAGAGAGACAGAGCATGAACGGGGGAGGGGCAGAGAGAGAGGGAGACATAGAATCGGAAGCAGGCTCCAGGCTCTGAGCTGTCAGCCCAGAGCCGACGCGGGGCTCGAACTCACGGGACCCTGAGATCGTGACCTGAGCTGAAGTCGGACTCTCAACCGACTGAGCCACTCAGGCGCCCCTAACTAACTGGAATTTAAATAAAAATTTGGAGAAAGAAAAAAATAAACATATGTAGAAGCATTAAAAAAAAAAAAAAACTAAAGTCTTCCAAATTAGAAAAACACAAAGGAGAGGAGTAATGAAGAGCTGGGACATACCCTGTAGGTATATTATAAATGGTGTTAGGGCGCAAAATCTAAGGTGTATCATGGGTGTTAAAGGCAGAACTTGTAGTCCAATTGCTAGCTCTCAAATTATTAACTATATATATTTCCTAACTTTTTATCTGGGCCTCTGAGTCCTCTTCTATACAATACAGATAACAATACACACCTTGAGTAGTTACTACAAAGATCAGTCATAAATTTGTTATACCACATGGCATACAGCAGCAACTAACTAATGAATAGCCATCACCATCACCATTGTCATCATCATATGAGAATGCAAACCAAGGCTCAAAAATGCTGTTAAGTAATTTTCCTAAAATCTCACAGAGAATTAATTGGGATTAAAACCTAGAGTTTGTTTGCTTGTTTGTTTGCTTGTTTGTTTGTTTTGAACTAAACATCCTTATATAAAAAGGTACAGAGAAAAATCTGAAAAAACAGAAAAGTTTTAAAATTTATTATTATTTATTTTTAAGAAAAAACATTTTTTAAAGTCTTCAATGTTCCCATTCCCGAGAATACAATGGTGTATGATTCATGGTTACATGAGAGGAGCTAAAACCCAAGGTGGGGGGATGAACTCATAAATGTTATAATACAGAGGAAGAATTAAAAGAGGGCCATGGAAGATGTATTGCAGAAAATGCCTTATAACACAAAGTAATTTTTGTCAATGGTCTCAGTTTCTCAATCCAAATATCTAATATCTTCTCATTTGTTTATTCTGAAGTAGATTTGTTTGTCATGTATTATATATTACTTCTCATTCACACACTTTTGTGTCTTTACACTATTTTGCCCACATTTTGACATAAGATTCCTTGATTTTCTCAAATGTGTATCCTTTCTTAGTCACATTTTGCCCATTGAAGTTGTTGTAAACTCCCATTTTCAATTTTATCCTCCCAGAATTACCAGTTTGGAGCAGGGGAGGACTGCAGGAGATCTTCGAATCTTGATTCCTGGCCTGTCTCCTTGTATCACCTTCACAAACCTTGATGGAGCACCATGTCGTACTCCTGGACTTCCAAACACTGTCCATTTCCCCCATCACAACCCAAGGATAACCAGTGGGCTAGATGCTATACCATATGCTTACTTAGTTTTTAAAATATGTCATTTCAGAAGATCTTGTTACAGAATTAAAAAATAGTAACCAGGCAGGGGTAGGGGAGGGAAAAGATGGTCAAATCTACAAATGTTCAGTTACAAGATAAATGAGTATTAGGGATGTAATTACAACATGATGACTATTGCTAACACTGCTGTATGATATACAGGAAAGTTGTTAAGAGAGTAAATCCTAATAGCTCTCATCACAAGGAGACAATTATTTTTCTTTTATCCTTTCTTGTCTTTTTACTGTATCTATATAAGAAGATACATGTTAGTAGAACTTATTATGGTAATCATTTCATGGTATATGTAAACCATACCATCACGTTGTACTCCTTTGACCTACACAGTGGTATACGTTCATTATTTCTCAATAAAAATGGAAAAGAAAGTGGAATTGGGTTTGAGTGAAGGAAAGCTATGGTAACTGATGTGACTCATTTAATAAACTGTAATTAAATGTTTTTATCTTAACGCATCATGCTTTGTGTTGGTGCATGTGCACACGTGTGTGCGCGCGCACGTGTGTATGTGTGTGTGAGAATTATCAAGAAACAAACCACTACTATTTCCTTACATTTCAGATGTGAGGGCTAACCTATTCTTGTGATCAGTTTTGAAGAGGGAACTTTGCTTACATATGTATTTATTCAAAAAGCATTTATTGAATACCTTCTATAGTCAAGTCACCTTCAGATACATGGGAGATACAGAGGTGCCTGGCTCCCAGGGTGGTGGCAGGGTTCAAATAAATTAATAAGATAATATGTTCATATGAAACCTGCTTTAAAAACAAACATTTTAGTGTTGTTACAAAGAACAAAACAAAATCAATTCATCTTTTCCTATTGCTTGTTTGGCACAGAGGTGAAATCATTTCAATGTTGCACCTTTGTAACCCTGGGCTTATGGAACTGCGGTAAATCTGGCTTGGACTTGGTTCACATTCGTAGATCTCAGAAACTGTGGGGACTGTGGTAGTGGCAGCACCATTCATCTTGTCCTTTGTAAGCCCCCAGAGTTATAATCTTCACTCCAATTTGGGTAGAAGAGGAATCTGAGACCAGTTTTGCCTTTTGAGTCATGTAGACCTTGAGTGACTTAGATTTTCATCCTCACTAATTTCTTTTGCAAAATGTCCTTGCATACCAGGTGTGGGCAGAGAAACTATGGTAGACTCCCTCCTCTTGCAAAGCAAAGTGGAGTGTTACCGTCACAACAAATGAAGCTTTTCTTTTCCTCTAGTTTTCATAAATGCCCAGGTGCATAAACAAATGTCCTAGGACTATCTGTGGCTTGCTCAAGATTGTAATAATTTTTATATTTTCTATGTTGAGGTCTTTTTTTCTCCTTTCCTAAATTCTGTTATCTGGCCTACCAAGGAAAGATGCTTATTCTCAAAATATGGATAAAGAAAAATAAGGCTCTACATAGTGAAATCAGTGACAACTCAAATTGTTTGGCCTTTGTTCACAAGATAAGAATTGTATATCTTGGTTATGGTCTATTAGTTGCTCTGAAATCTTTGGTACAAATTAGTAATGACCTTAGTTGTATTTGGGATTGAAAACAGCAGAGAGTAATACACATTTTATTCTATAGAGTAGTTCCAGCTGGTGCTGACTGGAGCCACCTGACTCTTAAACAGTGTTTATTGCAAAGGTCATTTTACATCATTGCTTTATTGTTCAAGGTTAATTGCCAATTTGCTTTTAAATATTATGCAAAAGCATTGGCTGAGATGTAGAAAACTTAGAGAATTTGACTGTCTTAGGAATGAATAATTAATGTCTTGTGAAGTCACACACGTGAAAGAGAATTCTAAAGTTCACCTTGACCATTCTTCTTCCTTCTCCTAACTGTATCCTATTTTTAAAAATTCCTGGAAACCACTCTATGTTAAAAAAGAAATAAAAATGTAAAAGCAAACATGCTGAGAAAGTATTCACAAAACATATGATAGACAAAAGATTGCTAATTTTATTATATAAATTTATAAGAAAATCATAGAATAGATTAGGTGAATGAAGAAAGGATCTGAACAGTCTACAAAAGAGAGTTTACCTAACAAACATGGAAAATTGGTCAGTCTCACAAGTGTCACAGGTATATGATAACAGATGCTTTTTTTCCCCTGGCCAAATTAGCTTTGGGAAGATTATAATACTGGTGAGAGTGTGGTGAAATAGGCACTGTCTTACATAATTTCTGAGTGCACAAACTGATAAGACTGTTTTGCAAAGTGGGAAAACTGTATGAAGATTCTTAAAAATACTGCTACACTTCGTTTTCAGTGATTACACCCCTAGGAATCTATTCTACAGATATAATGTCACATAAAACATATAATGCATAAATACACTAATCTAAAGTGAAACATAAGAACTGCAACAGACATATTCAGCAATAGGAAAAGAGTCAATAAATTCTGTTTACTGTTGACCATTGAACACTAGGGGTTTGAACTAGGCTGGTTCACTTATACACAGATTGTTTTTACAGTACAGTGCTGTAAATGTATTTTCTCTTCCTCATGGTTTTCTTGATAACGATATGAATATGGTTTTCTTTTCTCTAGTTTACTTTATTGTAAGAATACAGTATAAAATATGCATAACATACAAAATATGTGTTAACTGAGTGTTTATGTTATCAATCAACAGGAGGCAGTTCAGTTTTGGGGGAGTGAAAAGTTATACACAGATTTTTAGCTGCATGGTAGTTGGCACCCTTAACCCTTCAAGGGTCAACTGTATTTAATATTATGTCCTAACTGAATAATATTGTAATGTTAAATTGCAAGGTCAAAAGGACAAATATTGCATGATTCCACGTATATGAGGTATCCAGATAGTCAAATTTATAGAGACAAAAAAGCAGAATGGTGGTTGCCAGGGGTGGTGAATGGGGTAGGAAATAGGGAGTTGTTGTTTAACGGGTATGGTGTTTCAGTTTGGGAGGATGAAAAGTTCTGGAGACAGAGTGATGATAGTTGCACAACCATGTGACTGTACTTACTATCACTGAAATGTATACCTAAAAGTGGTTAAAATGGTAAATTTTATGTTATGTATATTTTATCACAATAAAATTGCAAGTTTCTTATAATAGTATGAGGAATGCTTCTTATATGAGTTCAGTTTAAAAAAGCTATATACATGCTCTGCAAAAGACACTGTCAAGAGAATGAGAAGACAAGCCATAGACTAGAAGAAAATATTTGTAAAAGACACGTGTGATAGAGGACTGTTATCCAAAATATATGAAGAGCTCTTAAAACTCATCAATAAGAGGGGTGCCTGGGTGGCTCAGTTGGTTAAACATCCAACTTTGGCTCAGGTCATGATCTCATGATTCATGAGTTCGAACCCTGCATTGGGCTCTGTGTTGACAGCTCAGAGACTTTGGATTCTTGTCTCCCTCTCTCTCTGCCCCTCCTCCGCTCACGCTCTCTCTCTGTCTCTCTCTCAACAATAAATAAACATTAAAAAATTAAAAAAAAAACCCTCAAGAATAAGAAAAAAACCACTTGGTTAAAAAAATGGGCCAAAGATCTGAACAGACACCTCACAAAAGAAGAGATACAGATGGCAAATAAGCATATGAAAAAATGCCGAGCATGATACGTCATTAGAGAATTGCAAAGTAAAACAGCAACAAAGTACAACTGCATACTTATTAACATGGCCCAAATCTAAAACACTGACAACACCAAATGCTGGTGAGGATGAGGAGCAACAGGAGCTCTTATAATTTGCTGGTGGGAGTGCAAAGTGGTATAGCCACTTTGGAAGACAGTTGGCAGTTTCTTACAAAATGAAACAGACTCTTACTATATGATCCAGCAATTGAACTTCTTGGTATTCTCCCAAAGGAAGTGAAAACTTATATGTACACAAAAATCTGCACTCGGATGTTTATAGTAATTTTTTTTTATGATTGTCCAAACTTAGTCCAATTTCATTCTTTTGCATATGGATATCTGGTTTTCCTAGCATCATTTGTTGAAGAGACTATCCTTTCCTCATTGGGTTTTCTTGGCTCATTTGTCAAAGTATTAGTTGACTGGATATGTCTGGGTTTATTTTTGGGCTCTTGGTTCTGTTCCATTGGTCAATGTGTCTGTTTTTATGCCAGTACCATATCGTTTTGATTACGACATCTGTGTAGTACAGTTTGAAATCAGGAAGTGTGATGCTTTCAGCTTTGTTCTTTTCAAGGTTGCTTTGGCTATTTGGGGTCTTTTGTGGTTCCATACAAATTTTAGAATTTTTTTCTATTTAATTTGTTTTTTTCTATTCCACAGGTTGCCTTTTCATACTTTTGATTTTCAAAAGCTGTGAAGAGGGGCGCCTGGGTGGCTCAGTCGGTGAAGCGTCCGACTTCAGCTCAGGTCACGATCTCGCGGTCCGTGAGTTCGAGCCCCGCGTCGGGCTCTGGGCTGATGGCTCAGAGCCTGGAGCCTGTTTCAGATTCTGTGTCTCCCTCTCTCTGCCCCTCCCCCGTTCATGCGCTGTCTCTCTCTGTCTCAAAAATAAATAAACGTTAAAAAAAAAAATTAAAAAAAAAAAAAAAGCTGTGAAGAAACTTTTTAGTTTGATGCAGTCCTAGGAAGCCCTCATACTTTTATCAGCTTCACCTCTAGGAATTCTACCAGTTTTTAATTTTTTTAATTTTTAATTTTTTAATTTAAATTCAAGTTAGTTAACATATAGTATAATAATGATATCAGGAGTAGAATTTAGTGATTTATCACTTACATATAACACCAAGGGCTCATCCCAACAAGTGATCTCCTTAACGCCCATTACCCATTTTGTCCATTCCCCCACCTAACACCCCTCCAGCAACCCTCAGTTTGTTCTCTCTGTATTTAAGAGTCTCTTATGGTTTGCCTCCCTCTCTGTTTTTATCTTATTTTTGCTTCCCTTCCCCTCTGTTCATCTATTTTGTTTATTAAATTCTATATATGAGTGAAATCATATGATATTTGTCTTTCTCTGACTGACTTATTTCACTTAGCATAATACACAGTAGTTCCAACCACGTTTTTGCAAATAGCAAGATTTCATTATTTTTGACTGCCGAGTACTATTCTGTTGTATATATATAACACATCTTATTTATCCATTTGTCAGTCAACAGACATTTGGGCTCTTTCTGTAATTTGGCTATTGTCAATAGTGCTGCTATAAACATTGGGGTGCATGTGCCCCTTCGAATCACCATTTTTGTATCCTTTGGATAAATACCTAGTAGGGCAATTGCTGGATCACAGGGTAGTTCTATTTTTAGTTTTTTAAGGAACCTCCATATTGTTTTCCAGAGTGGCTGTACAAGTTTGCATTCCCACCAGCAGTGCAAAAGGGTTCCCCTTTCTCTGCAACCTCACTAACATCTGTTGTTTCCTGAGTTGTTAATTTTAGCCATTCTGACAGGTGTGAGGTGATATTCATTGTGGTTTTGATTTGTATTTCCCTGATGATGAGTGATGTTGAGCATTTTTTCACATGTCTGTTAGCCATTTGGATGTCTTCTTTGGAGAAGTGTCTATTCATGTCTTTTGCCCATTTCTTCACTGGATTATTTGTTTTTTGGGTGTTGAGTTTGATAAGTTCTTTATAGATTTTGGATCCTAACCCTTTATCTGATATGTCATTTGCATCATTTGCAAATATCGTCTCCCATTCCATCAGTTGCCTTTCAGTTTTGCTGATTCTACCAGTTTCTTAGAGTGAAGAGGCAAGATAAACCTTCATGTTTCTGCCAGTGGGAGGGGAAAAGCAACCCTTTTGAAATACATCTAGTGTATTCTCCTTAACAAAGGCATATTTAGCAACAGAAAAGATTACCAGAGCTTTATCTGAAGTGGGGGAAGGAAAATTACCCAACTCCAGCCTCTTCTAGCCTTTCTGTCTCACCTATGGGAAAAAACAAGATCTCAGCCCAGAAATACAGGCTCACTGAAAAACTGAGACAATCATGGGATTACAGTATGCTCCCCCTTCATTATAGTTGGAGACTTCAACTCCTTTCTTTCAGTAATTGGTAGATCATGCAGGCAGAAAACCAGTAAGGATATAGTTGAACTGAATAGCACCACCAATTATCTTGATCTAATATTGACACTTATAAAGTACTTCATCCAAAAAAAAAAGCAGAATAACATTCTTTTCAAGTTCACACGGAACATTCATCAAAATAGACCATATTCTAGACCAGAAAACACACCTGAACAAACTTAGAATACAAATCCTATAAAGTATGTTAGTGTGTTCCTCAGACCACAATAGAATTAAACTAGAAAAAACAAAACAAAACAAAACAAAACAGAGAGTCACCTGGACGGCTCAGTCAGTTAAACCTTGGATTCTTGATCTCAGCTCAGGTCTTGATCTCAGGGTCATGAGTTCAAGCCCTGTGTTGGGCTCTGTGCTGGCCATGAAGCCTACTTAAAAAAAAAAATTAAAAAATAAAACGAAAAAAACAGAAAGCTAGAAAATTCCAATATATTTGGAAAATAAGCCACACACTACTAAATAACCTGTGTATCAGGGAGGCTGGGTGGCTCAGTCAGTTAAGCATCCAACTTCGGAGCAGGTCATGATCTTGCGGTTTGTGGGTTCAAGCCCTGCGTTGGACTGTCTGTTGACAGCCCAAAGCCTGGAGCCTGCTTCAGATTCTGTGTCTGCCTCTCTCTCTGCCCCTCCCCCACTCATGCTCTGTCTCTCTCTCTCTCTCTCTCTCTTTCAAAAAATGAATAAACATTAAAAAAATAATAACCCATGTGTCAAAGAAGAAGTCTTGAGAAAGTAGAAGCTTTATTGTTTTGTCTTTCACATTTAGGTTTACAATCCACCTAAAATCAACTTTATGTGTGATGTGAGGCAGGGATCAAGTTTTACTCTTTTTAATATGAGTATCTGTCAAGCACACACGAGACAAGGTAAGGCCAATTCCTGACTGATTTAGTCATAAAGATACAATGAGCCACTTCTGGATTCGGGTAGTTTTTTACTGTACAGACAGTGAAAGCATAAAAGCTTCCCATGGTCTTTGTCCCCACACCAAGGACAATACCAAAACAAAACGGGCTAGATGATGGCAATTAGGTTTGTGGGATACCCCCTTATGGAGGAGCCAACTCTAAACTGCATGGCTAAGTGGTTTTATATTCTGCTGCATTATTCTTAGAGGGATGGAAGAGAAAGTCTTGAATGTCATCAGAACCCAGGAGGCAGTGAGAAATTGTTTCACAACAGCCTTTCAGGAGAAGCAAATGGGACGTGGCTTTGGAGTAGCTCTTCACAGGCCTTCTATCCTCTCATGCCCTGGAAGGATCACAAAGTATTCTACCAAGACTCTAATTAGATGTGGTTCAAGCATTTTCCTGCATGGCCTATGTAAATAAATAAAAGTTACCAGGGTGTAGCTATTTCTCTATAATTTCCAACTGATTCGGGATTTCATTTTAGTTTTAGTTTAGCTTAGTTTAGTTTTTAAGTAGTCCCCTGCCCAGCATGGAGCTCATTGCGGGGCTTGAACTCACAATCCTGAGATCAAGACCTGAACTGAGATCACGAGTCAGACACTTAACCGACTGAGCCACCCAGGTGCCCCAGATCCAGCATTTTAATAAAAAAGATCATCCTTTGCCCACTGTACCGAAGTGTCAATAAATGCTTATTGACTCATTAATTGATGAAAGTGACAGATTTGAAAATGTTAGGATTAGAAAATCATCTAAACATTTAAGAACCATACTAGATGATTTTTTTTAATGAGGCATAATGATTTTAGGGCAAGAAACATAATTTTTGGAATCATGTAGTTCTGGATTTGAAACCAGGTTTGATTACTGACTAGCTATGTGATAATCATTGACATTTCAGAACCTTTAACTTCTCATCATAAAATGGAAATAATACCCATTTCTCACTATTATTAAATGAGATAATGTATGTGGCTGGTATCTAGCAAGATGCATTTTATAGAATACATGTTCAGAAAATGTGCAAAGGTGATAGTTGGGATGCATTTTATTTAGAATTAATAATTCTTTTTGGGCCACCAGTTTTTTTTTTCAATATATGAAATTTATTGTCAAATTGGTTTCCATACAACACCCAGTGCTCATCCCAAAAGGTGCCCTCCTCAATACCCATCACCCACCCTCCCCTCCCTCCCACCCCCCATCAACCTTCAGTTTGTTCTCAGTTTTTAAGAGTCTCTTATGCTTTGGCTCTCTCCCACTCTAACCTCTTTTTTTTTTCTCCTTCCCCTCCCCCATGGGTTTCTGTTAAGTTTCTCAGGATCCACATAAGAGTGAAAACATATGGTATCTGTCTTTCTCTGTATGGCTTATTTCACTTAGCATCACACTCTCCAGTTCCATCCACGTTGCTACAAAAGGCCATATTTCATTCTTTCTCATTGCCACGTAGTATTCCATTGTGTATATAAACCACAATTTCTTTATCCATTCATCAGTTGATGGACATTTAGGCTCTTTCCATAATTTGGCTATTGTCAAGAGTGCTGCTATAAACATTGGGGTACAAGTGCCCCTATGCATCAGTACTCCTGTATCCCTTGGGTAAATTCCTAGCAGTGCTATTGCTGGGTCATAGGGTAGATCTATTTTTAATTTTCTGAGGAACCTCCACACTGTTTTCCAGAGTGGCTGCCCCAATTTGCATTCCCACCAACAGTGCAAGAGGGTTCCCGTTTCTCCACATCCTCTCCGCATCTATAGTCTCCTGATTTGTTCATTTTGGCCACTCTGACTGGCGTGAGGTGATATCTGAGTGTGGTTTTGATTTGTATTTCCCTGATAAGGAGCGATGTTGAGCATCTTTTCATGTGCCTGTTGGCCATCCGGATGTCTTCTTTAGAGAAGTGTCTATTCATGTTTTCTGCCCATTTCTTCACTGGGTTATTTGTTTTTTGGGTGTGGAGTTTGGTGAGCTCTTTATAGATTTTGGATACTAGCCCTTTGTCCGATATGTCATTTGCAAATATCTTTTCCCATTCCGTTGGTTGCCTTTTAGTTTTGTTGGTTGTTTCCTTTGCTGTGCAGAAGCTCTTTATCTTCATAAGGTTCCAGTAATTCATTTTTGCTTTTAATTCCCTTGCCTTTGGGGATGTGTCGAGTAAGAGATTGCTATGGCTGAGGTCAGAGAGGTCTTTTCCTGCTTTCTCCTCTAGGGTTTTGATGGTTTCCTGTCTCACATTCAGGTCCTTTATCCATTTTGAGTTTATTTTTGTGAATGGTGTGAGAAAGTGGTCTAGTTTCAACCTTCTGCATGTTGCTGTCCAGTTCTCCCAGCACCATTTCTTAAAGAGACTGTCTTTTTTCCATTGGATGTTCTTTCCTGCTTTGTCAAAGATTAGTTGGCCATACGTTTGTGGGTCTAGTTCTGGGGTTTCTATTCTATTCCATTGGCCTTTGTGTCTGTTTTTGTGCCATGGGCCACCAGTTTTCTTAACTGCATGGACAGATTTTTTTTAATGTTTATTTTTGAGAGAGAGGGAGAGAGAGTGTGAGAGAGAGAGAGCGTGGGGGAAGGGCAGAGAGCGAGGGGAACAGAGGATCTGAAGTGGGCTCTGTGCTCACAGCAGAGATGTGGGGCTCAAAGACCCTAACCATGAGATCATGACCTGAGCCAAAGTCAGATGCTTAACCAACTGAACCACCCAGTGCCCCTGGACAAACCTTTTATTAGCAAAAGAGACCTTCAAGTACTTGTTAAGGAATATAACCTGAAACTCTGCTGCCTAACACTTATCAAATATCTGTTGAATAAAATAGTGTTTATGGGGTATTGCCTGGAGAGTGTGCAAGCCATCTATTCCTCTATGTCTTAGGTCAGGTTGCCTGGGAAACTGACTCAGAGGGATGTTTACTGAGGAATATCCCAGGATCAACATGGTGAGGGAGTAGGAAACAGGAATAAGAAGAGAAGCTTAACTGTGAGGAAATTTTTTTCTTCTTGAATTAATGAGATTTTCAGAGAGCTATAAAACAGGAGAGTGTGATTTTGGCCCCACTCATTCATTAGTTTATTCAACAAATATTTTTTGAGTACTTACTATGCATTTTGTGTTAGATTCTGGCAATAGTGAACAAGACAGACTCAGTCCCTGGTGTGATGGAGTTTATAATCTCAAAAGAGAGAAAGAGATTTCAATTCAGTGGTTAATACCTAAGATTTTTTTAACTAGATAGGCAAATTCTAAAGTTACTAGTTAAAATATAATATGTAAGTCTAGTTAAAGTATTAAATAAGAGTAATAAGTGATGGCAGGGGGAAACTAGCCCCAATAGATATTTAAAACATATTATAAAATTATACTAATTAACACCATTGGTACTAGTAAAGAGATCAGTGGAGCAAAAGCAAGCGTCAGAAATCAATCCAAATAAGGAGGCTGAAAGATGGTTTATTTGATGAATGAAATACTCTAAGGCAATTGGTTGGTTATTTGAAAAAAATAATCTCTGCGATGAATTTCACTCTTTATACGAAAATAATTTCTAAATGGATCTACTATTTAAAAATAGAAATTAAATCATAAAAGCATGAGACAAAAGCATGGAAGATTTTTTTTAATGAGTTGGCATGGAGAAGGACTTTTAAAAGCAATATCTGAAATTTAGAATCCATAATGTAAAAACTTGTTAGGTCTGACTATATATTGATTAAAAATAGCTGCACTATAAAAGATAACATGAAGTCAAAAGAAAAATTGATAAATTTTAAAAATATATTTTCGGGCGCCTGGGTGGCGCAGTCGGTTAAGCGTCCGACTTCAGCCAGGTCACGATCTCGCAGTCCGTGAGTTCGAGCCCCGCGTCGGGCTCTGGGCTGATGGCTCCGAGCCTGGAGCCTGTTTCCGATTCTGTGTCTCCCTCTCTCTCTGCCCCTCCCCCGTTCATGCTCTGTCTCTCTCTGTCCCAAAAATAAATAAACGTTGAAAAAAAAATTAAAAAATATATATATATATTTTCAAAGACTAACAATGGCAAATCTTTTCTTAGCATACAGAATCTCTTAAAAATTAACAAATACCACAAACCAATAGGTTATGTTCAGGCACATATAGAAAATAAATGCAAATGAGTTTTCAAGATATGAAAGAATGAATGAAACATGGTGAAAAAACATCAATTAATTAAATAACCATACCTAATTTGGGAGTAAAAATATCAAATACTAAGGATAGGATGAGAAGATCCAATATCCATCTAGTTGGAGTCCCAGAGGGCAGGAATAGAAAGAATGGGAGAGACATTCTTCAAGAGATCCTATCTAATGATTTTCCAGAAATATGAAGACATACGTTTTCAGATTCAGGTACACAATGAATCCCAATTACTCAATAAGTAATTCACAATTGGATACTTCTTGGATCAATTGTGGAGCACTAAAGACAAAAAGTTTACAAAAGCAACCAGAGAGAAAAAGACAACCTACTTACAAAGAGTATGACAATTACACTTAGAGCAGACTTCTCACCTCTGACATGGAAACGAGAATACAATGGGATGATCTCTTCAGAGTGCTGAGAGAAAAAAACTGTCAATTTAGCTAAGCTACCATTAAGTAAATACACCGTCTGACAAAAACCTGAGATTTTTTTACCTTCAACAGATGCTAACGCACATCTAACAGGATTACATCAGGATCAAGGAAAATGTTCTCCAAAGGAAGGTATGAAATACAATAAAGAATTGTGAGCAAAGCAAAAATACTGAATAGAAATACTAGGAGTAGCATGTAAGATATGAGGAGGTAATCTTAATTCAAGAGTTCCAGGTTAAATAAAGCATAGTCTTCAAGAGCACAGTTATGGAACCAGACTGCCTAGTTTGAATTCCAGTATCGTGATTTATTATCTGTGTAGCCATAGGCAAATTACTTAACCTCTTAGGCCTTAAATGACTTGTAAGTAAAGTGCTCACAACAGTTCCTAATAAACAGCAGCCACTGAATAAACATTAGTCTTATGATTATAAAGGTTCTGAGATTGTTTAGAGAAAAACTGACACACTGATTACCTTTAGATATTAACAAATATGTGAGTTCAAATTTTAAGGATTAGTAAAAGTATAGAAATCAAGGTTATACTTTTCTCATCACCGTGAGAGGGGAAAAACCCTTAGTTAACTCAAAATGAGACAGTAAAAGCAATGAAAAATAAGCTTAGAAAAATAGAACATTTAAGATACTCCTATCGATAATGCAGATGACAGTTGGTTTTCTCCCACTTGCCAGTGATTCCTCGTAATTAGGATATTGTTAAGGCTAGACATAAAACAAAGAAGGCTTCTTGATGGTTTTATTCCTTAATCATATTTGTCCTAGAAGCTGCCTCTATTGATGAAAATTGCAAATAGAGACTTTAGCCAAGCATACAGTGATCACCCTTACCTAAACCAAACATGCAGTCACCTACAAATGCAAAAGGTGGCCCTTTAAAACCTAATGGCCCTTGATATCCTGACTGCAGCTCAAGGAGGAACATATGCTTTATTAAAACAGAGTGTTATGTATACATTCCAGATTACCACAAAAATGTGACAGGGTTACTAAAAGACATGAATAATCAAACTGGCACTTTAAAAAATCCCTCTCTTTCCTTTAGGGATTGGTTAAATTCCTGGACTGGAGGAAGATTTTGGTCAACTATCAAAGGTCTTTTATTCAGACTTCTCTTTCTAATAATAATAAAAAGATTATTATTTTGTTGTCTTTTCAAAAAAAATTTTAATGTTTATTTATTTATTTTGAGAGGGCACAAGTGGGGGTGGGGCAGAGAGGGAGAGAAAGAGAGAATCCCAAGCAGGCTCCATGCTGCCATGCAGGGCTGACGTGGGGCTGACGTGGGACTCAAGCCCACAGACCATAAGATCATGACCTGAGCTGAAACTGATAGTCGGATGCTTAACTGACTAAGCCACCCAGGCACCCCATATTTTGTTGTCTTTTCCTATGTCTTTCTACCTGGTGTTGAGACTCTCACTGACATAACTTCAAGTTGACAGAGGATCCTTTGTACTCAAGGAGACTCATTTATGTTGTCTACTTTGGATTAGGCTGCCTCTGCCTTTGGTAACTCCTGTATGTAAGTTACCCAACAGACTAATGTTGACCCCTAGATAGGGACAGCTCTACGCCCCTATTGAGCAAGAAGAAGTTACAGAAGATAAGACTGTGTACCCTCAGCAACCTTAAAGATTTAAAGGTCAAAATTGTTCAAGGGGGGAATGATGAGGAGAGCAAAAGCAAAAGGAAATGTAAAATTCAATTTCCTTACAACTTGCAGCTCATTGACAAATATTTGAGACAGGCAGAGTAAGTCATTCCTCCAGGAACTCCCAACTGTCTTAACGTTAATGCTTTGCTAGAGGAGAAAACAACCTTAGCTTGACAATAGCCAGGACTCTAGGATCCTGTAAGTCTTCTTTAACATATGAAAATCTTTTGGAAATTTGCTTTGTTTCTACCCCTCCCAACTTAAAAGTACATAATCAATCCCAGTGCAGCTCTTTCTGCCCACAGGTCCTATCCCTGTGATTTTATAAAACCATCTTTTTTGTACCAAAAACATCTCAAGAATTCTTTCTTGACCATTTGCTCCTGGACCCCACATCAAATCATATCAGTAGTACATGCCTCTTGTGTTACTATTTTATTTTTTTCAAGTTGATTTTTATTCTGAGAGAGAGAGAGAGGCGGAGAGAGAGAGAGGCAGAGAGAAAGGGAGAGGGAGAATCCCAAGCAGGCTCCGCATTGTCAGTGCAGAACCCGATACAGAGCTCAATCTCACCAACTGTGAGATCATGACCTGAGATGAAACCGAATCAGACACTCAACTGACTGAACCACATTTAGGCCTTTAGTCCATTGACTACTTGAATTTACTTTCGTGTATGGTGTGAGAAAACTGTCCAGATTCATTCTTTTGCAAATGGCTGTCCAGTTTTCCCAACACCCTTTGTTGAAGAGACATTTTCCCATTGGATATTCTTTCCTGCATTATCAAAGATTAATTGACCACATAATTGTAGGTTCATTTCTGGGTTTTCTATTCTGTTCTATTGATCTGATCTATGTGTCTATTTTTGTACCAGTATCACACTGTTTTGATTACTACAGGTTTGTAATACAACTTGAACTCTGGAATTGTGATGCCTCCAGCTTTGGTTTTCTTTTTCAGTGTTGCTTTGGCTTTTCGGGGTCTTTTGTGGTTCTATACACATTTTAGGATTATTTGTTCTAGCTCTGTAAAAAATGCTGTGGGGTATTTCAATAGGGAATGCATTAAATATGTAGATTTCTTTGGATGGTATGGAAATTTTAATAATATTTGTTCTTCCAATCCATGAGCATAGAATGTCTTTCCATTTCTTTGTGTTGTCTTCAATTTCTTTCTTTAGTGTTTTATAGTTTTCAGACTATAAATCTTTCATCTCTTTAATTAGGTTTATTCTTAGGTATCCTATTGTTTTTGGTGTAATTATAAATAGGAGTATTTCCTTACTTTCTCTTTCTGCTGCTTCATTATTGGCATATAGAAATGCAACAGATTTCTGTATCTTGATTTTATATCCTGTGACTTTACTGAATTCCTTTATCAGTTCTAGCAGTTTTTGGTGAAGTATTTTGGATCTTCTACATATAGTATCATATCATCTGCAAATAGTGAAAGCTTTACTTTTCCTTTCTGAATTGGATGCCTTTTATTTCTTTTTGTTTTCTAATTGTTGCGGCTAGGACTTCCAGTACTATGTTGAATAAAAGTGGTGAGAGTGGACATCCCTGTCTTGTTCCTGACCATAGAGGAAAAGCTGTCAGTTTTTCCCCACTGAAGATATTAGCTGTGGGTTTTTCATATATGATCTTTATTATGTTGAGGTATGTTCCCTCTAAACCTACTTTGTTGAGGGTTTTTGTCATGAACTGATATTGAACATTGTCAAATGCTTTTTCTGCATCCTTTGAAAGGATCATACGGTTCTTATTCTTTCTTTTTTTAATGTGATGTGTCACAATGATTG
Source organism: Lynx canadensis (assembly GCF_007474595.2). Classification (NCBI taxonomy): domain Eukaryota; kingdom Metazoa; phylum Chordata; class Mammalia; order Carnivora; family Felidae; genus Lynx; species Lynx canadensis. Next base: position 107,194,717 of record NC_044308.2, on the reverse strand, counting down.
ATTTGCAAATACTGAACCACCCTTGCAAGCCAGGAATAAACTCCACTTGATTGTGATGAATGATTTTTTAATGTATTGTTGGATTTGGTTTGCCAGTATTTTATTGAGAATTTTTGCATCTATGTTCATCAGGGATATTGGCCTGTAGTTCTCTTTTTTGTGGTATCTTTATCTGGTTCTTGTATCAGGGTGATGCTGGCCTCATAGAATGAATTTGAGAATTTTCCTTCTTTTTCTATTTTTTGGAATAGTTTGAGAAGAATAGGAATTAACTCTTCTTTAAATGTTTGGTACAATTCACCTGTGAAGCCATCTGGTCCTGGACTTTTGTTTTTTAGGAGTGTTTTCATTACTGATTCAATTTTTTTGCTGGTTATCCATCTGTTCAAGTTTTCTATTTCTTCCTGTTTCAGTTTTAGTAATTTATATGTTTCTAGGAATTTATCCATTTCTTCTAGGTTGTTAAAATTTTTGGCATATAGTTTTTCATAATACAGAATGCACATTTCTCAAGCACTGAGAAGCCTCTGAAAAATTGAACATCAAGGAATCTCAATGAACTTTAAAGAATCCATAGTCTACCAATCATATTTTCTGACCATAATGCACTTCAGTTAGAAGTCAAGTACAAAAAATAACCAGCCCTGTTGGTAGGGGTATAAATTGGTCCAACCACTTTGAAAAACTATTTGGCCACATCAGTTAAAGCTGAATATACACATAGCTATGGCCCAACAATTCTTTTCCTCTAATAGAAATACATACATACATTCATTACTAAGTGAAAGAAGGTAACCTAAAAATGCTATAGATTGTAATGATTCCAACTACATGAAATTCTGAAAAAGGCAAAACTATGGAGACAGTAAAGAGATCAGTGGTTGCCAGGAGTTAGGGGGCAGGGAGGGAAGAATAGGTGGAGCACATAGGATTTTCAGAGTAGTGAAACTATTCTGTATATTATAACAGAATATGGAATGTATTGGATACATATGTCGATATCCACAAATGTGGATACATTTGTCCAAATCCATTGAATGTATAATGTCAAGAGTGAATCCTAATGAAAACAATGGACTCTGGGCAATAATGATGTGTCAGCGTACTTTCGTTGATTGTAATGAATATACCACTCTGGTAGGGGAGGTTGATGGTGGAGGGAGTCTGTACTAGTTGGGAGGGTATGGGGTACCTTTCTCTACCTTCCTTACAATTTTGCTAGACCCTAAAACTGCTCTAAAAATAAAGTCTATTTTTAAAGCATAAAAAAAGAAATACATACATACATTGAACAAAAAAAAAATGTACTAGAATGTTCACAGCAGCACTATTCACAACAGCCCTAAACTAGAAACTACTCAAATGTCCATCAGTTGTAGAATGGATAAAAAAATCATGGTACATTCTTACAATGAGGTATTCTGCAGCAAGGACTATTAACAAGCTACAGTTAAATGCAACAATATGGATGATCTCACAAGTATAAGGTTGAATGAAAGAAGACAAAACAACATACATATTGTATGATTTTATTTACATTAAATACAAAAGCAGGCAGATCTATGCTGTTAGAAGTTAGGATAGCGTTTATTCTTGGGGAAGGGGTAGTGATGGGAAGGGAGCATAAGGGTGGCTTCCAGGATACTGACAAAATTCTGTTTCTTGATTTTGGGGTTGGTGACATGGCTGTATTTAGTTTGTAAAAATTTACTGAGCTGTGCATTTATAACATGTACTTTGTGTATGCGTATTATTCTTCAATGAAAAGTTAAAATTAAACCCATATGACTTCCTTATATTTAGAAATTAGAAGTATTTACTAAGTAACTTATGAATAAGAGTATAGTCAAAATGGAAATTTATACATGCCTAGAACTACCATAAGGAAAATACTAAACCAAAATTAATTAAATATAGCCAAAGCAGAGGGAAATGTCTATTTTTGAATGTTTATATTATCAAGGAGAGAAGGCTGAAAATTTAATAAACTAAGCATCCAACTTAAGATAGCAAAAGATCAGCAGAGCAAGCCCAAAGAAAATAGAAGGAAAGAAAAATAAGAGCAGACAATAATGAAATAGAAAAAATAAAGATAAAATAGAGAGGATCAACAAAGCCAGAAGTTGGTTCTTTGTAAAGACTAACACAGTAGAAAAATCTTTGGCAGGACTGATGATGAGGAAAAGAGAAGATGAATAAATAAACAGTATTAATAATGAAACAGATATCTAGTACACATTCCACAGAAATCAAAAAGATAATAAAAGAAAGCTCAGAATGTCTTTAAGACAATAATTGAAATTTGCTAAGAAAGTAGAACTTAAGTGCTCTCACACACACACAGAAAAAGATATATGAGGTGATGGATATATTAAATTTTTTTCATTTTATTGAGAAATAATTGACATACATCACTGTGTAAGTTTAAGGTAGATCGCATGATGGTTTTATTGACATATATTCTGAAATGATTACCACCCTAGAGTTAGTTAACATCCATTCTCTCATATAGATACAATAAAACAAATGAAAATTTTTTCTACTTGTGATAAGACTCCTAGGATCTTTGTACCTTTTGAATGCCTTCCTCCAATTCCCTCTCTCTGTTCTCCATCTCTGGTAACCACAAATCTGATCTCTTTTTCTATGAGTTTGATGGGGTTTTTTGGGCTTTGTTTTTAGATTCCACATATAAATGAAATAATACAGTAATTTGTCTTTCTTTGTCTGACTTATTTCACTTAGCATAATGCCTTCAAGATCCATCCATATTGTCACAAATTATAGGATTTCCTCATTTTTCCTGGCTGAATAATATTCCCGTGTGTGTGTGTGTGTGTGTGTGTGTGTGTATTACAACTTCTTTATCCATTAACCCATTGATGGACATGTAGGTTGTTTCCACGCCATAGCTATTATAAATAATGCTGCTATGAACATAGGAGTGGATATTTTTTTCAAGTTAGTTTTTTGTTTCCTTTGGATATATTTCCAGAAGTGGCACTTCTGGGTCATTTGGAAGTTCTATTTTTAATTTTTTGAGGATACTTCATACTGTTTTCCATAGTGGCTACACTGATTTATAATCCCACCAACACAAGGTTTCCTTTTCTACACATCCATGCCAGCATTTATCTCTTGTCTTTTTGATGATAGCTGTTCAAATAGGCATGAGGTGATATCTCATTGTGGTTTTAATTTACATTTCCCTTATGATAGTGATGTGCAGCAGTTTTTCATGTACTTGTTAGCCATTCATATATCTTCTTTGGAAAAATGTCTATTCAGGTTGTTTGCACATTTTCAAGGGAAACAGAAGCAAAAATGAACTATTTGGACCACATCAAAATAAAAACCTTCTGCACAGCAAAGGAAACAATCAATAAAACTAAAAGATGACCTGTTGAATGGGAAAAGATATTTGCTAATGACTTAGCTGATAAAGGGTTAGTATCGAAAATATATAAAGAACTTATAAAACTCAACACCCAAAAACCAAACACAGGCAGATGACATGAACAGACATTTCTCCAAAGAAGACATATGGATGGCCAACAAACACATAAAAAGATTCTCAAAATCACTGATCATCAGAGAAATGCAAAACAAAACTACAATGAGATATCACCCCACACCTGTCAGAATGGCTAAAATAAAAAACATAAGAAACAACAGGTGTTTGCAAGGATGTGGAGAAAAATGGACCATAGCATACTTTTGGTGGGAATGCAATTGTTAGTAGTGCAGGTACTATGGAAAACAATAAAGAAGCTCCTCAAAAAGTTAAAAATAGAACTACCCTACGATCTAATAATTGTACTACTGAGTATTTACCCAAAATATACAAAAACAGTAATTCAAAGGGATACATGCACCCAATGTTTATAGCAGCATTATTTACAATAGCCAAATTATGGAAATAGCCCAAGTGTCCATCAACTGATGAATGGACAAAGAATATGTGGTGTATATACATGTACAATGGAATATTACTCAGCCATAAAAAGAATGAAATCTTGCCATTTACAATGATGTGGATGGAGTTAGAGTGTATTATGCTAAGTGAAATAAGTCAGTCAGAGAAAAATAAATACCATATGATTTCCTTCATATGCAGAATTTAAGAAACAAAACAAAGAAAAAAAGAGAGACAAACCAAGAAACAGACTCTTAACTATATAGGTTGTTTGCTCATTTTAATTGGATTATCTGTTTTGTTTTGTTTTGCTATTGAGTTGTATGAATTCTTTATATATTTTGGATATTAACTCCTTAGGAGATATATGATTTGCAAATATTTCTAATGGATACGCTAATTAATTTGATGGTGAGAATCCTTTCACAATATATACATATATCAAATGTTGTACACTTCAAATTTACTTCGTCAATTATGCCTCAATAAAGCTGAAAAAGAAAAGAAAAGGGAAAAAACAAAAGAATACTGGCATTTGTTTTTTGTTTAAATTTTTTTTGTAATGTTCATTTATTTTTGAGAGAGAGAGAGAGAGAGAGAGAGAGAGTGAGGGTGGGAGGAGCAGTGAGAGAGGGAGACACAGAAACCAAAGAGGCTTCAAGCTCTGAGCTGTCAGCACAGAGCCCGACACGGGGCTCTAACTCACTAAACAGGAGATCATCACCTGAGCCGAAGTCAGAGGTTCATCCGACTGAGCCACTGAGGCACCCCAAGAATACTGCCATTTGAATCACTTGCTATGTCAAAGAAATACAGATATATTGTTTATAAGAGACACATCTAAAATAAAGACACACAAAGCAAAAGGATGGAAAAACATATTGGGCAAAAGCCACAAGAAAACTAGTGTGGCTATATTATTATCAGGTAGAATGGACTTTAAGACAAAAAATATTTTTAGAGATGGAGAGAGGGTGACAGTCTAGTGAATAATGATTTTATACATATATGCACTGAATAAACTAGGCTCAATATACATGAAACAAATGCACAGGAAGAAATGGATGCACAAATCTATCATTCTTGGGGGGATTTCAAGCAATTGTGCTTAGTGTTGTTAGAACAAGCAGACAAAAAGCAGCAAAGATACAGAAAAAGTGGCAGCACAACTAATATGCTTAACATAATGTACAGATGTAGAGGTCTGTATCCAACAATAAGAGAATACCTATTTTATCAATTACTTTGGCAATATTTTCAAAAATTGTTATGTACTAGGTCATTAAGAAAGCCTCAATAGGGGCACCTGGGTGGCTCAGTTGGTTGGGACTCTGACTCTTGATTTTGGCTCAGGTCATGATCTCACAGTTGGTGGAATTGAGCCTGGAAGTGGGCTCCCCACTGTCAGCACTTGGAATTCTCTTTTTCCCTCTTTCTGTCCCTCCCCAACTCACACCTGTGTCCCTGCATTCTCTCTCAAAATAAATAAAACATTTAAAAAAATAAAAAAAGAAAGCTTCAATAAGTTTCAAAGACTAATTATCATATATACAATAATCTTTCAACACAATGCAATTAAACTAGAAATTAATTACAAAAACATAAAAAAATTTAAGTTCCTGAATATTTTAAAATCTATAAAATATTTTACTAAATAACTCATTTTTTTAAAGTAGAAATTTAAAGAATACCTGGAAGCAAATAATAACTACTACATAGAAAACCTGTGGGATGCAAGAAAAATTGTGCTTCTAGGCAAGTTAGCAAAGCCTACAAATTAATGAGACAAGTATCAATTTTAAGATATTGGTAAAAGAATAAATATATATACATAAATTAAAATACAATAGAAATGAAATAGAAATGAAAGATTCAATATAGGCCAACAAAGCCAAAGTTGATTTTTCAAAACAACTAACAACACAAACAAACTGCTGACAAGATTTATCAAGAGCAAAAGGGAGAAAATACAATTTTATAAGTGAAAGGGGAACATAACTAAGACAAAGTAGAGATTAACAAACAAGAAAACACTACTAACAACTCTATGCCAACAATTTTGTAAATAGAGGTGAGGACAAAACCCCAGGAAAAAAAGTCTAACAGAAGAAATAAAAGGTTTGAATAGTCTTATACTATTATAGTAATTGAAGTAATTGAAACAATAGTTAAAATCTTCCCATAGAGAAAGCGCTGATATTTTTATGGAAAAGTTTTGTTAAATTTTTAAAAAACAGATAAAATATGAAAATTATTTGGGACAATAGAAAAATAGAGAATATTACCCAATCTGTTCTAACAAGGCCAGTATAACAAACAAAATAAAACCAGGAAACGTATTATGAGAAAGAAAAACTACAGGCCCATTTCACTAATGAATATCAATACAATAATCTTAAAACATTCACGAATTGAAAAAATATATTAAAAAGATAATACACTATAATGAAGTTGGATTTATCCCAGATTTGCAAGGATGCTTTAATAAATGTGGGAAATTTATGCATTTATTTCAAAGGTTGCAGAAAAATCATTCATAATAAAAAATAAATACTTCATAATAGAAATGGAAGGGAGGCTCTTTATTCTCATAAAAATATTTACCAAATTCCTAGCACAAACATCATCCTAAATAGGGGGACATTAGAAATAGTCCCTTTAAAATCAGAAATGAGAGAAATATGCACATCACTAACACTTGTATTCAATATTGCATTGCAGGTCCAAGTCAGTGTAACAAGACAAGAAGAGTATAGGAGGCATAAAGACTGGTAGTATGTGGCAGAAGGGACTTTCTGGGACTTCCAAGTGCAGACCTTAAGAAAACTATTTCCACGGCCTGTCTCTAGCAGTCCAACCCCCATGTTAAATGTCTAGCTCCCCTGCTAAACAGACCCCATGGACAGATGATGTACAGAGGTCATATGGGTAGAGAGAGGTTCTGAAATGAAAGGATTTGAAAAATCTAGCCAACAAGAATCAAAACCCCATGAATATGACCCCAGTTGATGTTCTTGTCAGCCTCCAGCCATTTGAGCTACCCTAGCTGAGGTTCCAGATGTATGAGTAAAGGAGCCATCTTGGACATTCCAGCCCCAGCAAACATCCGGCAGAGATGAGATAAGCTGTCTCTGCTATATCCTGTCCAAATACTAACCCACCATCTCATGAGCAAGATAAAATGGTTATGGTTTTAAGCCACTAAATTTTGAGGTACTTATTTAGTGACAGGCATTTTACACACCAGGAGTCTAACTCTATACACTGTTTTCTTAAGCTCTATGATACAAAGGATGTTTATACCCTTTATGAAGTATATATATGTGGTACATATTTGAGGGAGAAACGCTTGAGGCCTTTTATCTGAACTCTTGCTATAGACATCTTCACTGGTTGGCAATTTGTATATAATATGGATTATGTGGCAGATAGATGCCAAGGTGATCTCTAGCGATTCCTACCTCCTTGTCTTCATGACTGTGTAATCCCTTTAAGTGTAGGCAGGACACACACACATATAAAGATGATTGGATGTCACTCCCATGATTAGGTTATGTAATATTGTAAAGATGAGGAGATAACACTCCTGTGATTATATTACATTATATAAGCCTCTGTCTTAGTAGACTGGAACTACAGATTTTTGCTGGATGAATAAACAGCCATATTGAAAAAGCCCTTATGTTGAAGGGCTATGAGTAGCCAGCCTCTAGCATCAAAGGAGACCTCCAGTCAAATGCTAGCAAAAAGCTAAGCCCCCAGTCATGCAGTCACAAGGAAATAAAGTCTGCCAACAACCTGAATTCTTGCCCAGTGGATTCAAGTGGATTATTGCCCAGTCAAGTCTCCAAATGGAAATGCAGCCTGGTCAATGCTTTGATTGCAGCATTGTGAGACTCTGAGCCAAGGATCCAGTTAAGCTGTGCCTGAGCTCCTGACCCATGGAAACTGTGAGATAATAAATGTGTGGTGTTTTAAGGCAGTGAATTTGTGGTCATTTGTCACATTGCAGTAGAACACAAATTCAGGAAAGTTTGTGTTGGGGGAGTACTATGAAGTATCACTTATGCATCCAGAAAAGAAGGGCATTACTAGACAAATAAAAGAGGTTACATAAATTCCACACATTACTTCATTCGCAGGGTATAGCTGGTGGTCATCAATATGCCTTGTGATTTTGATTTAGAATTGAAAAAAAGTAAAAATAAGTGGTTCATTGCAGGATTTTAAACTTTGGAATGCAGTTCTAGTGAGAGTTGGTATAATGGTAATTGTGAGTTTTGTTTGCTTGTGGTTTTGTTTTTTATATTTTGCATGGTGCTTGGTGTATGTGTGGTTGAATAAGGCACTTCCATTTACCTTTCCTAGGGTTTTTGATGGTTTAGTTCTTTCTGATTTTCCCTGTCTCTGTGCTCCCCAAACCAAGGATTGTAATATTTTAGTGCATGATGTATTAGATGCAGAAGTCCATACCTTTCTGGTTTCCACAAGAAACCACTAATACTAAGTGTTTTATAACTTTTTTTGGAGTGGTGTGAGGGGTAGTGCCCTTTTACCAAAGGTTTGGAGAGGACAAAAGTGGGGAGTCATGATGTGCAATGCTCTTGCTGGCTCTTCCCCTCTCTTCTTCTCAGTCTCTCCTAGTCTGCTTTGTGAGCAGTTGAGTATTTCCTCTCCTCAAGCAGGGAAGTTCTGTCCTCCTTCAGGTGCACTCAAGGTTTTAGCCTCTATCTGAATTAATTAATCAAGATATTTATTCCAATTAAATATTTTGTATGTGGCATACTCTGCCACTTGTCTACCCAATATCTATTTACTTGTTTTCCTTACTAACAGAACCCAGATAAAGTATTGACTCTCCCAAGATTTTCTTAGAGCCAATAAGATGTATATAGGCTGTATGGGGCGTTGGGGAAAACTGTGATTTCCTGATATAAAGGAACAGACTCAGCTGGCAGTGGTGCCCTTTTGTCCTTTCTCCTTCTTCCTGGCTAAACAGACAACACTGATTCATAGGGCTGTAGTCATCTGGTAACCTTGGAGGTGAATAGCAGAGGAGGAAAATAGCAGGGCTACCTTGAGACTTTGTTGAGCTGCTTTACTTTCCCCGTTTATCAATCTCAGGACCTACTGTCATAGAAGAGAACAAAATCTCGTATTTAATTAAGTCACTATTTATTGGATATCTATTACATTATCCTGGCTAATACAGTGCTCTTCCCAAAAGGAATTCTGGTGAGTAGTTTATTTTCCTTTCCACTTGTATTTTTATCTTTTATGAAGGGTTATTTTGAACAACTCAAATAAAACTGGATCTTTATGTTCCCTCCCTAAGGTCTCCCTCAGCATGGTGATTTATCTCAAAGTAACATGAATCTGACTTCAGAAAGCAGTATGGTGTTCATTGAAGCCTCTTGAGCACAGGGAAAATTGCCACATATAGCTCACAGCAAAACTTCCCCCAAACCCTTTTTTGTACAGCTTTCTCTCTAAAGGAACACACTAAGCTACACTTCTCCCTACCCCTTTTTGCTAACTCCTCCTCAAAACTGTGTCCACCTCTTTCATTCTCTTTACTAGCCTTTGAGTTGAATGTTTTCTTTAGGACAAGCTTCATATCAGCACTTTTATAAATCAATCTGTCCCTGTCTTTCTTCCTTAATTTTGTAGTTGTACCTATTAGCCCTGGAAACACATTGAAGAATCCATGTGCAGTCACAGACTTGTCCTCAGAAGGCAACCAAGGGAGAGAGCCATGAATAGGGACACTTGAGTATTTTACCTGCATGTATTAGCCAGGATTCTCCAGAAAAATAGAACCAACAGGATTGAATAGTTGGTTGGTTGATTGGTTGGTTGGTTAGTTGGTTAATTGTTTTTGAGGAATTGGATCCTGTGATTATGGAGGATTTTAAGTCCCAAGATTTACACTTGGCACTTTGGAATCCCTGGATTGCTGATGGTGCAGTTCTAGTCTGAAGGCTGGTGGCTTGAGACCCAAGAAATCCAGTGTTTCAGCTTGAGTCCACAGGCAGAAAAAAAAACAAGTGTTCTAGCTCTCAGGCGGTCAGTCAGAAGGAGTTCCTCTTTACTTGAGGGAGGGCCAGCTTTTTTATTTTATCCAAACCCTCAACTAATTTAATGATGCCCACCCATATTGGGAAGAGCAATCTGATTTAGTTACTCTACTAATTCAAATGTTAATGTCATCCAAGAAACACCCTCACAGACACCTCCAGAATAATGTTTGACCAAATGTCTGGGCACCCTGAGTCCCAGTCACATAAAATTAACCGTCATACCCCATCACACTTGTTATCTCTCACACAGCTCTCCACTGTATGTGCCAACTCTCTAGGCTCATTTCTTTTCACTTCCCTTCTCTCCTCCCTTCCTCTTTTCACCCCAGGCTCTTGGTTCTATGTCTTAGAGTAGACTCTTGCCTCTCCACCTTCCTCCCCTTCAAACCTCTGTTTCTCCTTTAAGAATTGGCTCACATGTCACTTCCTTTGTAGTGTTCTTTGATTCCCCCAATTAAACATAATTGCTCTTTCTTTTCTGTATGCCTAGTATTTTGTGTGACTCTCGGCCATGTACTTATCTCAGATGACTTGTGTTCTATTCATGTCTGTGTCTGACATGTCTGTGTCCTGTAAGTGCTCTCCAAAGAGTTGATTGAAGTGGTAGGAGAGGATCAGTGATGTCATGTTTCCACAGAAATGGTAGCAATAATGAAAATTTGGCATGTGAGTAACTGGTTTCACTCTAATAACAAAGGTATTTTAGTTGAAAATAAGTTTTACAAGTTTTTTTAAATTTTTAAATATTTATTTTTGAGAGAGAGAGAATGAACATGAGCAGGGGAGGGGCAGAGATAGAGGGGGGGCAGAGGATCTGAAGTGGGGTCTGCGCTGACAGCAGTGAGCCTGATGTGGGGCTCGAACCCATGAACCATGAGATCATGACCTGAGCCGAAGTCAGACGGTTAACCAACTGAGCTACCCAGTTGTCCCAGTTGAAAATAAGTTTTGAAATGGAAATGTGGATGATAATAATACAAATAGCTAATCATAAAAGCCCTATTGTGTCCTGGGCAATGCATTAAATGCTTTACATATGTCACCTTATTTAATCATCATATCAACACTATGAAGTAAATCCTAATAACTCTATTTTACAAATGAGCACACTGAGGCAGAGTGGGGTAAAGTAACTTGGCAAGGTCACAAAACTAGTTGCTGTGGAGCTGCAGTTTGAACCCAAGCACAAATATGTAACACCCACATATGCACTGGGGAAAGGCAGAAGTGTGTAAAGTTCCCAGGAGGAAAGCTGTACACCTATGTACTCTGTTATGTGCATTCTTTGTTCTCCCCACCCCCACTCCTGATAGCATTCCTTGTACTCTTGCCCACCGACAACAATGTGTTTTTTTGCTCCTTTTCTCCTGTTTTCCCTCCTTAAAAAATGCTATTAATTATTATAATGAAAACCTTTCTGGAAAAGCAACACCAGGCACCACATGCATTCCAAGCCTGGTTTTTGTTACCAGATTTGCTCTCCACACATGATTCTCACCATGAGCGTGAAGTTATGGTGCCCTTATTGTGACATGATGTAGTTGGCTCTGCTTTGTGGTTGGTGCTGCCAACCTCTGGATTAAATAATAAAGAGCCAATTGTATATTTCAGGGCTATTATACCATTTAATCAGGATTAAAAAAAACTGAATAGAGTAATGGAATCTGTAAATGTATTTATAATTAATGCTATTTTCATCTCACTGAAGTAAAAACACATTATGTGGATTATCAAGGGAAGAATATCCTAATTTTTTCTTTTCTAGAAATGAGCAATTTTACATCTAGAGTCTCCCTCCTCAATACCCCTCAATACCCCTTAAAAATTATTACAACTTCCTACTGGAAAAAGTGGGATTGGTCAGTTCTAATATATTTTTATAGTAGAAACTTAAAATTAAATATTAGGATACTTCCTACATTATCATATACAAGCAAATGTAGTGTCTTTAAGTTTCATACATTGCAATCTAAGAAAAGGTACTGAAATGAAGTAAATATTCTTATAATTTAATTCCCTTCTCAAGAATTTTCTTGCAGGTATCTTGTGAAATTTGCTATTGTAGGGACAATTATCTACTTTGGAGGAAATGAATCATCAGCATCTAAGTAGCTACTCTATAAATCACGGCGTTTTCAGAGCAAAGTCTCAGTTCTTTCACAACTTTTTTGATAAGCAAATGAGATTAAAAATGACTTTATATTTCACAAAGTTCTTTTTGATGGGAGAGCACACAAATCAGGCATTTAAATGTCAGAATGTAGAATTTTTCAAGAGGATTTTTTGCTACCAGACCTGCCCGTACGCTGCCCGTACATATCTTTGGGGCCAAGGAGCTGAACTTTCTGAGAGAGTTTTGCTTTGAGGAAAGAGAACGGGCTTTAGCAGCAAGCCACTTCTTATGAAACAGCCTGGGGAAGGCTTCCAGAGAAAATATGAGAAATCTGCTATGTATTTAGAAATGCACTTTCCCAGATATGGAAGAGACATTACTTGCAAACTTAAACTATTTTAGAAGTCATCATCCTACATGTAATTAGGACATTTCAGGAGTCCTTACCCTGGTTAGCATAGAGAATAACTCTAATTCAGAAAAGTCTGATATTCCAACCAGAAAAAAAAGATATCCCTTTTGTCTTTTAATTCTTTTTGGTAACTTAACTCATCAATTCAGACTATTTTGAGAGAGAAGAATTACAGCTATAGAATTGGAATAAAACTTTCTGGGGCCAAATTCAGACTGACCTTGGGCAAGTCATTTACCACTTTGGGTCTAGAGTTTTCTTCCCCTCTGCTGCATTTTAGTAAGCTGGACTGGATCCCAGATTTGCTGGTCTGGTAGAAAAGGACTATGTGTCCTTGGCTGAAGATGTAAGAGGTGATGTGGTAATTTATGTGTTTTATTTTTAGTTATTAAAGACTTTTTTTCTTCTTTCTTCCTATTCCTTCATTTCTTCCTTCCTTCCTTCCTTCCATCCTTCCCTTTCTTTCTTTCTTTCTTTCTTTCTTTCTTTCTTTCTTTCTTTCTCCTTTCTTTCTTTTTTCCTTTCCTTTCCTTTCCTTTCCTTTCCTTTCCTTTCCTTTCCTTTCCTTTCCTTTCCTTTCCTTTCCTTCTTTCTTTTGAAAGAGAAAGAGAGCATGAGTGGGGGAAGGGCAGAGGGAGAAGGACAGAGAGAATCTTAAACAGGCTCCATGCACAGCGTGGGGCTCAATTTTACAACAGTGAGATCATGACCTTAGCTGAAATCAAGAGTCAGACATTTAACTGACTGAGCCACCCAGACACCTCAAGACTCGCTTTCTTAACCAGAGAGGTGGATGGTGATATGTGTTTGTCAAGAATTTGATCAATGAATGAGCAACAATGATAGACATGCAAATTATTGCTTCTATATGGCTTTCTTCTCTCAAAGGATCATAGGGACAAACTTGCCTATAATTATATTTTGCTTAGGTATGGCACTTTTCATTAGATGATATCAAAGTATTTTGCAAATGTTAATTAAAATTTGCATCTTCCCTGTGATGTGAATGTGATTGTTTTCCTGATATATGGAGTAGCAGACTGAGACATAGAATACTTTAAAGGCTGCCCAAGATTACCCTGATGAACAGTACATCAAGAACCAAAGAGACTGTTCATAAGTTACATGCTCTAACTTGCAACACTATACAGTTACTTGGTAGAGGTTAAGTAATTAAGAAACTTTTCCAAGAAGGCCATTTGGCCTTGGTGCCACTGACTAAGTTTTCAGAAGCATCAGAATGCTTGTCTCCTAGGCAGAAATGGAGGCAACTCTATCTAAGTGAGGGAGGGAATGTTACCAGGAGACTAACTGGTTTTGTCTTCTCCTCAGAAGTTGCAGGCTTCATTTCCACCTGCTATGCTAGGCAGGTTCTATGGCTTTGGGTGGAGTTTGTAAAAGCAGGGTTTTTGAGGAATGGGGATACTCCCCAAGGTATTACTGTGGATACTACTGGGGATTTCAGGGTCTAAGTAGAGCAAGCTAAGGGTTGGATAAATGGTCTCTCACTTTTCATAAAAACACAAAAATTCTGAATCACCCCAGAGACTTCTATAATAATCTCTGAGTGTGTTATAGGATTATTGAGCCCTATCTTTACAGGTTCTTAACATGGAAAGATTTTGCTCTTATGCTCTTGTTCACTTGGTGGTCATGTGGAGAAGTGGCTGATAGACAAAAAAAAAAAAATAGTAGTTATGGTGGAATGTGTTTTTTCCTTCTTCTTCTCTCATTGCCTCACCCCTGGACCACTGCCTCCTCACTTATTTTGTCATATTTACTTGTTTCTTCTTCAGTCTGTCCTGTGAAAACTAACTGCAAGATTAGTTTAAAGCACTGCTTTTTTTCTTTATTTTTTTTTTAAATTTTTTTTCAAAGTTTTTTATTTATTTTTGGGACAGAGAGAGACAGAGCATGAACGGGGGAGGGGCAGAGAGAGAGGGAGACACAGAATCGGAAACAGGCTCCAGGCTCCGAGCCATCAGCCCAGAGCCCGACGCGGGGCTCGAACTCACGGACCGCAAGATCGTGACCTGGCTGATGTCGGACGCTTAACCGACTGCGCCACCCAGGCGCCCCATCTTTTTTTAAATCTTTAAAATGTTTTATTTATTTTTGGCAGAGAGAGAGAGACAGAGTACGAGCTGAGGAGGGGCAGAGAGAGAGGGAGACACAGAATCCAAACAAGGTTCCAGGCTCTGAACTGTCAGCACAGAGCCCGACATGGGACTTGAACTTGTGAATGAGCCGAAGTCGGATGCTTAACCGACTGAGCCACTCAGGTGCCCCAAAGCACTGCTTTCATGGCAAATCTCTTCTTAGAAATCTCTCATGGCCTTTCCTTGCACAACAACGTCAACAAAAACAGCAATAAATATAAGCCGTGTCCTTAGTTATGAGTAGACATTGTGCTAAGGTCTTACATACCTTATTTTTATTTCATTACAAATATTTCTGTATAATTTGAAAACCTGTTCAAAATTGGATCCTACCCTCCTTTTTCAATTGCATTTTCTAACATGTACTCTCTGCTCCAGTGGTACTGTGTCTCATTTCTGTGCCCATACCCACCCCCATCCCTGCTTTAAATGCCATTATCATTATCCTTGGCTCATTGTTTCCCTCTCATTCAATGGGTCCACTTTCCTCTGCCCACTCAATTCGTTTTTCAAGGAGCAGCTTGAGTCCCACTTCAGGGCTTCTACCAACAATTCTATTTTCCTTCTACATACTAGTCACTATTGTTGACTCTATTATTATCACTCAATTACTTGCCAATCTATTTTCTGATAGACTATCAGGGCATATTGAGTACCAATGTGCAAGATGTTCCTTGATCCCTCCATTTTCTTTTGGATCATCATCTTCTTCTAGATTTGACTTCTATATCAGGTAGGATAGGTTAAGTTATCCTTCAGTAGTGAAGCCTCAAATCTTAATGGTTTCTAACAACAAAGATTTATTTGTTACCTATAATATGCATCTGTTGTAGGTTGGCTGGAGGCTCTGCTCCATGCCTCCTTATTCAGGAATGCAGGCTGATTGAGGGGCAACATCTGGAACATTGCCTAATGCAGGGACAGGGCAAAAAAAGATGTGGCTAATAATACACTAGCTCTTAAATCCAAACCTGTATCTCTTCTTGTTTTTTATGGTCAAAACAAGTTAAATGGCTATGGCTAACTTCAAGGAGTACAGGGAAGTACAATTCTATCATGTACCTGTCAGAAAGGAAACCAGAATATTTGCCAGAAACTCTGATGACTAATACAACATCCTTTTTCGTATAGACAAGATCAGTGGTTTTCAAATTTTTGACTATATCCCATTATGAAAACTACCTTTTACATCATCACTGAATATACAATACATATATGCATGTACTTAACTGAGACAAAGTACTCTGAGACAGAGTACCATTTACTCTGGTAGTTTTTCTTCCATTCCATTTAGCTTCATTTTTTTAAATGGGTATTACCCACTAAATTGGTTTTATGATCCTCTGATGAATTGTGACCTAGGATTTGAAAAATACTTGTCTAGAAGCCATAGGCCCAGCACTGTTAACCCTTTCTCACTGCCAATCCCACTTTTTTTCTAACTGAAAATCCCATTCCATACATTCACCTTCTCTATAGCAATATGCTTGCTGTTACGTACTGCTGGTGAAAAATCATATGAAGACTCACTGGAGGTTGGAGACACTGCATTTGTAGAAGTCCGATCACCATAATTGTGTAATTGTACTGCAGCTTTTTGTGTGTCCTACCCCATCACCGTCTTCTCTCTGCAAATGAGTCAATACGCACACACAATTAAGGTCATTTAGGGACATGCTCCTTCAATGTCTCACCTCATGTTTATAACCTTGTCAATCAATATCTGCCTTCTCTCTCACTTTCTTTCATTTGGTCTCAGAGAGGGTGGTGTTACTTTATGAAGGTACTCTTATTGATTATTTGAGTGTTCATCTGCTTTCTCCAGGAGCAGGTCTATGTCATTAGGCTTGCATTCTATTCATCCTACCTATTTCGCTTATTTCTGGTTGCTGGATTGCCTTAGGTAAGGTGTTTCTTTTTTCCTCTTGGGCTCATTATTTATCTCTTGGGCTTATACACCTGGTTGCCATTCTTAAATGCAGGAAGTACAAGGCAAGTGGATCTTTGGCCCAGCAACCAGTCCCTCCTAGGTACCTGGAGAAGGTCATCTGCTCTCTACCTTTCTAGCTTGGAATTAAGGGAAGATTAGCCTTGCCATTGGCTCTCTCCTGGATTTTGGGAGTCAGGAAGATCAGCATACTTAGTGGGGTTAAGGTAGGCTATCCCAAGAGCCATAGTTTGCTAAATGACAAGCTCTTCCCAGTATCCACTGCCTCTGGTCTTCACCCCTGAGTCTGGTTCACAGGTAAAGAAGCCCCACATCACGTCACTCCCCTGGAAGACTGAATGGCTACTGCTTCACTTATACTCAGTTACTTGTCTGAAGGTCCCAGCACATTGTGACTCAAGAGAGACAGATGCCTTGTGGGAATGGACAGGAAGGAGCTGCCTTAGAGATGCCCTTTCCTGGGGATCCCGATAGCTAGTTGTCTCCCTAATTACCTCCTTATTGATATCTTTCATTTGCTACCAACGTTCTCAAAAAATAAACTTCACCTGTTTTCTCCCTTTCTTATCTTACATTTGCTTTAGAATCTACTGCAATAAAAGGGAGAATAAAACCTCCCTGAAACTGCTTTGGCAAAGGCAACCATTGACCTATTAATTGCCACATGCTTTGCAATCTTCATGGTTCTGAGGTCTTTTTTTTTAACCTCTCAGCTGCACTGACTCTGGCTGACCACTCCCACTCCTTTTTTGATTCTCTTTGGCTTTTGTGACAAAACTCTCTTCCAGTTCTTCTCTTATTTCTCTGATTCTTCTTAGTCTCCTCTTCTGCATTTCCTAACTCTCCTATGTTCTTGTTTTTGGTGTCACCCATAATTGTGTTCTGTCCTTTCTCACCCTACTTGCTCTCCCCTGGGTAAATTGATCCAATCTTTTAACTTCTGTATTTAGCCACCTGTATGTGAGTGATTCACAAATTCAGGTCTCTAGTCCAGATCTCTTCTGGAATCTAGATCTATTTTCACAGCTTCCAATAGTACATTTCTACCCAAACATTCCACAGGCATTCTGAACTCAGCAGTCCAAAATGGAAAGTAATCTTTTTCAGAAGTAGTAGCTCTGGAGTTTTTAAATGAAGACCAAAGGGCCAAATATGGCCTGCTGACTGTTTTTATATCGCCCAAGGACAATGAATGGTTTTTACATTTTTAAATGGTTGGAAAACTCAAAATAATAATATTTCAGAAAACATGGAAGTTATATAAAATTTATAGTTCAGTGTTTATAAGGAAAGTTTTTTTGTAAAACAGTGTTACCCATTTGTTTATGTCATTGTTTATGTTTGGTTATAGCTTTCCACTACAATGGCAGAGATGAGTAGTTGCAGCAGAGATCATATGGTTCACGATGCCTAAAATAATTTAGTATTTGGCCGTTTGCAGAAAAACGTCTGCTAACCCCTGGTGCAGCTAAATGGACCTAGCTTCAAATCTCAGCTCTACCACTTACTCTCCATATCACCTGGGCAAATTACTTTACTTCTCTCGATCTAAGTTTTCTTATCTAAAAATGAAAATAATCATATTTACTGCTCAAGGTTTTTTGTAGATTCAATGAGATAAAGCATGTAAGACACTTGGCACAGTGCTTGACATATATCACCTCATATTTGTTAACTATTGTTGTTTCTCACCAAACTCACTCTTCCTCTTGTTTTTTCTCTATATGATAGCTACATGGTCCACCAGTCACCTAAGCCAGAAATTTGAGAGTCATTGTAGGCCATACATACTATTTGTTGTTGATTTTACCTCCACAAAATCTAAGATGTCCATTCTTTTTTCTTCACAGCTACTGCTACTGCCTTAGTTCACACTCTAATCTTCTCTTGCCTGGATTGTCCTTAACTTGTCTCCCTGACTCGGATCATGTCCTCATTTCTCTGTTTTCTATACTACAATGTATTTTAAAATGAAAATCTTACTGTGTTACTCTTCATCTTAAAGCCATGCAAGGATTCCCCCAATGTCTGCATGATAAAGCCTAAGCTCCTTTCATCCTCCTCCAAGGTTAGTTCTTTGCTCAGGCTTAATTTTTACCATGCCTACTTTGGACATCATGCACTAGCTTCACTATGGCTTGAAATTTTCAAAGCCACCTGGAATTCCCTTCTCCATCCTGTCAATCCAGGCAGCTCCTACTTCACTTTCAACATTGAACCCAACCATTACTGCCACTGTGAAGTAAGTTTTCTTTAGTTCTAACCTCTCCCTATTCTTGTGCAGAATTGAGCACTCATGGACCCTTATGTTCTTCAGTCACAGCATGTAATTGTGATTCTAGATTATAAACTCCTTGATAGCAAGATACCTGTTCAGGTCCCAGAATCTAGCACAGTGTTTGACACATTGTGGAAACTTACAAACATTTATCAAAAGAAAGAATGAACAGAGTCCTACAGAAAAAATACACATGTACGTAATTTCTCAAATGACTATCTACTTGTCTTTTCCCTCTGTGATCTTCACAAGATCAAAGTGATTCTTAAAGTGTGGTATCCCTACATCAGTATCACCTGGAAATTTGTTAGAAATGCAGGTGCTTAGGCCTCATCCCACACTACCTGAATCAGAAACTCTGGAGGTAGGGCCCAGTAAACTGTGTCAATAAGCCCTTGAGGTAATTTGGATGGATGCTATAGTTGGAGAACCACTATCCTAGACTAGTTTTTCTCAGACTGTGACTGTGTACCACCTGTATTGGAATTGTCTAGGCTGATTGTTGAAGCTAAAGATGGCAGGCCCCAACCCAGAGTCTCTGGGTGCATGAAATAGCTATGGTTTCAACACTGGCTGCACATTAGAAGTACTTGGGCAAGACTTAAGAAAAAATAACCAGTGCTCTGACTTTATTCCCAGAGATTCAGATTCTTTGGGTTTGGTGGAGGATCCAGCACAGCTTTTGTTTTTTTTTTCCCCCAAAGCTTCCTAAGTGATGGAAGTGTACAGCCAGGGTAGAGCATGGACTATGAGCATGGACTCTGGGGTCTGATGATTCAACTTCTAGTGCTAGCAGTGTGACTTTAGGTAAGTTAACTCTGTTTCACTCTCTTGTCTGTTAACAAGGATTAAGTGAGATAATATGTATAGAGTGCTTATCACAAGGTCTGGCCCACAGTAAGCTGTTAATAGATGTTAGTTACATTTTCTTTAGTGAATATAAGCCCTTATAGTTTTTTATGTACACCAACATTTAGGAACCATGGAGCTAGAGGATATCCTTAGTCCCCGAAACTGACTGAGTGCTGGTGGAATTACTTTTCTCTTCAGATGGTTTGATTAGGAACAATGTAAATCCCTCAGTTTTCTGGTGGGCTATTTCATCCAGATAATCAGCTCTGACTAATCCTGATGGTGATGACAAAGTGTAGGTATACCTGCAGAGACCTGCAATGTTGGAAGTACTTTGAAAGTGTCTATCATGATCTCTTGCTCAGAAGTGTTTCATAGGTGTATCTCTTCTTCCTAACTAGATTCTAATTCTTGTGGGCAGGAACTGAATCTTATATTTTGTTCTCATATCACAGTGCCCAGCAGAGTGTTAGATATACAGGAGACCTTCAACTTGACTGAAACACAGGCTCCAAATATGCCAATTTCAGTCCTGCCTAGTGTGATCCTGATTAGGTTTTCTAAATTCCTTGAGTCTTGATTTCCTCATCTGGGAAAGGGAGAGAGTTAGTTATTTCAATTTACTTCCCAGGGCTGCTATGAAAAAAAATGTCTATGGAGCACCTCAGAATTTCTAGAGTGCCTTCAATTTTCAAATATTCAAAGAAAATAGACACAAAGTTTCATCACAATACATGTTGGAGCTCCAAGTACTTATTTGAGGTTGCTGTATCACCAGGTATCTTAGTACAACCTTCCTTCATTGTAGTATCTCATTGTGAATGATTTTAACATGAATTGTATAAATGCCCACTTACAAAAAGTATTAAGTTTTAAGATACTACTGCTTTTTTTTTTAATTTTTTTTTCAACGTTTATTTATTTTTGGGACAGAGAGAGACAGAGCATGAACGGGCGAGGGGCAGAGAGAGAGGGAGACACAGAATCGGAAACAGGCTCCAGGCTCTGAGCCATCAGCCCAGAGCCTGACACGGGGCTCGAACTCACGGACCGCGAGATCGTGACCTGGCTGAAGTCGGACGCTTAACCGACTGCGCCACCCAGGCGCCCCAAGATACTACTGCTTTTTAAGCCTACCTTTTTTTAAAATTTTCTTCCTTGTAAAATTCCAAAAGTCATCTATTTTTTAAGATTTGATTGGCACCTTCAAAAGAAAAATGATAATTATAGAGGCACAAAGGGCCACTATATAAATCTCATATACTTTATGGACTAAGAGTATGTTAAACAGATGAAGATTATGATTTTCATTCATGATGAAAAAAATAAATCTTGTTTCCAGGAAATTGGTGGTGTTGTTTCAGTAATTAGGACTTTGTAATGATGTCCTCTACATGATTTTTATCATTGAATCCCATTAAAAATGATTATCACCTTTGAAGGTTTTGGGTTAGAAATCAGTACATCAGAGAATATTCCCTTTGACCTGATGTTAAAACAGAACTTTTGAGAATCAAAACCAAACTGGAGGTACTCTCAAACTTACCTCTCTTCACTACAATTATGCTCTGTACCTTTCTTTATCCTTACTTAAATCACAGAGCATTGTTCTTAAGTTTTTATATATAGTTACTATAGTGCTTTGGGCAGCTGGTTTTTATTTTAGTTAGAATTAGTCACACTGTTCTCTGGCCTTGGAATTTGTAAGAGTTTTGGATGGCGAGACTGTTCTTGGAAGCTAAGGCCTGTGTAATTTTGTTAGTTTTTTTGGCTTGCTGAATTCACTGCTGTGGTTCTTGACAGATGAAGGGTGTGTGTGAATTGGCTGTAATTTCTTTGTTGTATCAGGCAAAACTATGCACTGGGTGACTTTTAATAAACCAGTTTTATTTACTTTCTCAGTGTCGGAACATTTATGACTCCTAGAAAGAAATTGGGTAGGCATGAGTGCTCTCAGATTGTTTTATCACTGTAAGATTTCCCCAAATACCTCTAACTGTAATTAGAAATGTAATTGGGTTCATGAGCATTTGTGGGATGATTCTGGTGTATCTGTTTGAGTGTTAGAGCTTAGATTACCTATTTAAGAAATTACCTTTTATATCATAATTTATTCTTCACATAAGTCAATTGGGAATCAATTTTCCACCATTGAAGTTTCCAGTCACATCAGTACATCTTTGTATTTCAAAGTTGGTTTCATTTTTTGTATTTGATCAAATTCTAATGGTAAGTTTTGCAATTCAACCTGCAGAGCTAGGTGGTGGAAACATTTAGTAATGATGTTCCAGCTGATTTGTTGTCCCATCTAAAAATTTCAGTAGAATCCTTTCATTTGTGAGACATTTGTTGAGTCTCTGCCATGTGCTAACGCCTGGGCTAAACGCTAGGATACCGTGGGAACACAGAGGTGGACAACAGTCTTTTCTCTCAGGAGCTCACAGTCAAAAGGGTGTCAGGTGATAAAAAAAAAAAAATCCAACACAAGGGCTGTGCTGGAGATGATGCCTAAAGCAAATTTCCACTATTTTTTCCTTGTCAGAGAAAGTCAGGGATGGTCTTTCTCCATCTACAGCCTCTCTTGAAAACTAGTGAAGACTCTGTGATTCAGAGTACAGACTGGCTGTAGGTTTCTAGTTAGTTCTTTAGGAAACAAAAGAAAACAAGAAGCTTTTGCACACGAGGTGGTGCTGCTGCTCTGTAGCAAGAACAGGGCATCACTCTTAGAGGCAGGTAAGAGTCTCCTATCATTTTTGGCTTGTGCTGAAAAGCTGAGTTTTTAGGCTTTACCCTCTTAGGCCTTCTAGAGCTTTTAATTCCTAGGTACATTTACTTTCTAAATAAAAATATCTATTTCATTTCTGAAGTGCTATTCCTCCCCCATCTTAAAGGGAATGCTTTTTCTTTCACTAAAAGTTATCGAGGCTTTCCTGGAGCATTCTTGAGAAATATGATATTTACTACCTACATGCTCTGGGTTTTTTGTTTTGTTTTGTGATTTTTGGTTGGCCTGACAAACTTTTGTAATGGCTTTGGCTATAGAAGGACTTTTTTTGAAAGGGTGGAATGGAGGCAGGAGAGGGAGGCCCCAAAGTACTGAATTGCATTAGAGTTTTTTACAATTGTTGCAGTATTTCTGGTAAGAAAAGTTATTAGGTGTTTATGGATGTTTCAAAAGACCAAGGGAAAAAAAGCAGATTCCATTTTAAAATATCCACTTGGGGACCCTTAACACTCAGAACAGAACCTAGGTTGGGAATGCTAAGGGGTGTGATCAGCGTAAACCAGCAGTTGTTTCTAACGTGGGGGTGTTAGCTGGATGCAGTCCAAGAGGAAAGGGGTTACCAGAGCATTCCATGGGGAGGATAGGTTGGCTTGGCCAGGTGGATCGGGAATACAGGCTTTCCTCCTACTGAGTCACACCCAACTTCTTAAACAGGGAAAACCCAGCTCAGTTAATGGAGAGCTCTTTACTTGTCTGCCTCCTCCAGGTGTGGAGGGAAGCAAGCTTATGGGAAGAGGTAAAAACTCAGAGTTCCATAAGGGCCACAAAGAAGAAGTATTTTAGGCTAATAATTTTGGGTTACCATTTTAGATTAAAATGATTGTCCTTCCTGGGACATTTGGGTGGCTCAGCTGGTTAAGCATCGGACTTCGGCTCAGGTCATGATCTCACAGTTGTGAGTTCGAGCCCTGCAGTTGGGCTCTGTGCTGACAGCTCAGGGTCTGGAGCCTGCTTTGGTTTCTGCATCTCCCTCTCTTTCTGCCCCTCCCCTGCATGTGTGCTTGCTCTCTTTCTCTCAAAAATAAACAAACATTAAGAAAATGATTGTCCTCATTGGAGATGAGGTTGCTTTGAATTAGTTTTTGCAGGGTAGGTGAGGGAGTGGCTTTAACTTGGTCCACTCTCCCATCCGATCCACTTTGGAATCCACAGGCCACGTTTGGCCATACATTCCTTTAACATTCAAGTTTTGGAATATTCTGGGGGAAAGTCTGTAAGATATGTTATGAAAATTATGCCAGATATTCTTTCAAAATATTGTTTTGAATAAGTGGTATGAATAATGAGATCCAATGTTCACATCTTTCTAATCTCTTTGGTGTGAAAGTGATAAAAACGGTGTCGTGCCACATAACATCTCATTGTACCGTTTGTTCCTAAATTGATTATACACATATATACACATATATATGGCATTATACTGTGTTATGTAAAGTACAGGTAACAATATATGCATATTATATGGGACAATTATAAAATATACTATGTATGTGTGATGTATACAACACTAACATAGGTAATGAATACATTAATGTATGTGGGTGCTTTTTATTGTATACTGTGGGATGCAGCAAGCAATAAAAAGACTACTACTTGGTAAACTTCAGGCTGTGTAAATCAGTAATTATGTGTTCTAAAGTTCAAATCAAATTAAATGTTAATTTGGAACTCATTCTCTGTAAAACTTTTCTAGTCACTATTTCCAATATCTGTAAGTTCAGGACAAAATTATGAAATATTAAATGAGTCAGCCAATACCCAACTTATAAATGGATTGTGTTCCAAAAGTTTCTTTTAAATATTTGTAAATCAGGGGTGCCTGGGTGGCTCAGTTGGTTGGGCGGCCGACTTCGGCTCAGGCCATGATCTCACACCTTGTGGGTTTGAGCCCCACGTTGGACTCTCGCTGACAGCTCAGAGCCTGGGCCCTGCTTCAGATTCTGTGTCTCCCTCTCTCTCTCTGCCCCTTCCCCGCTCATGTTCTGTCTCTCTCTCAAAAATAAACATTTTAATATTTGTAAATCAGAACACATTCCTATTAAAAAGATCATATATGATGGTTAGTTTCTCTAGGTGCCCAACAAAAGCTCAATTAAACTATAATGACTTTTATAATAACTCCAACTTGATTTCTGGGGTTTGAAGATAAGGGGCCATGAGAGGAGATAAGAAGGAAGTAAGATGAGAAGGAAGTAGAGTTTTTCTGCTTTTATGAGACGGAGCCAACTCTAGGCAAACCATTTAAAATAAGAAAAATGTATATTTGGCCAGTGCCAACTTCCCTTTCTGCCCCCTTCTTGCAAGAATCCAGGACCTTCACGCTATCATAAATGCTTTCCATCTTGTGGCTCCCCACTGAAGTCTAACATACTATATCAGTGATGTGGAAAATATGGTCTTTGTATCATTACACAGAATCACTTGAGATGCTTGTTAAAAACAGATTTCTGGATCCTACTCTAGATCTACTGTGAATTGGAATATCCAATGATGGGGACTGGGAATCTATCTGGATTTATAACAAACTCCTTGAACCACATTTAGATTGGGCACCTCTGAAATGAAATATCTTATTTCATGAGAAGAGCCAAAAGTATAAAATATAATGTAGTCTTTAAAAAGAAGGAGTTTCCATCGTTCGCCACAACATGGATGAACCTGGGACAGGGACAGGGACAGGGGAAATGGAGAAATGTTGATCAGAGGGTACAAAATTGCAGTTATGTAGGCTGAATGAGTCTAGAGATCTAATGTAAAGTACAATGACTATAGTTAAGAATATTGTATTGTAACTGGAAATTTGCTAAGAGAGCAGATTTCATGTGCTCTCACCATACACACATAAAATGGTAACTATATGAGAGTGATATGTTAATTAGCTTGACTGTAGTAATCATTTTACTATGTATATGTACATCAAAACATCATGTTGTGTAACTTAAATATATGCAATTTTTATTAAAAATAAATAAAAATCAGAAGAAGGAAAAGGAGAAGGAGGAGGAGGAGGAAGGGTGGTGAGGAAGAGGAAAGGGGGAGGGAGGAGGAGGAGAAGGAGAAGAAGAGGAGGAGGAGGAAGCAAACAATAACCCATAGTATAAAACAGTGTTTCTCAAACTTAGGTATGCATCAGAATCACTTGGTGGGCTTGTTAAAACACAGATCACTGGGCCCTCACCCCCAGGGTTTCTGATTCAGTAGGTCTGGGATAGACTCTAGAATTTTCATTTCTTTTAAAAATTTTTTACATGCTTCTTTATTTATTTAATGTTTATTTATTTTTGAGAGAGAGAGAGAGTGAGCATGAGCAAGGGAGGGAGGGCAGAGAGAGGAAGACAGAATCTGAACAGGCTCCAGGCTCTAAGCTGTCAGCACAGAGCCCGATGTGGGACTCAAACTCACAAACCGTGAAATCATGACATAAGCCAAAGTCGGACATTTAACCAACTGAGCCGCCCTGAGAATTTTCATTTCTAGTAAGTCCCTAGGTGACCTTCATGCTGCTGGTTTGAGAGACACACTTTGAAAACCATTGATTTATTATACAGTCTCTATGGAATTCAGAGATATTTGCATTACATTTTTTTTAAGTTTGTTTATTTATTTTGAGAGAGAGAGAAAGAATGCAAGCAGGGAAGGGGCAGAGAGAGAGAGGGAGAGAGAATCCCAAGCAGGCTCTGAGCTGTCAGCAGAGAGCCTGATAATGAGCTCTATCTTATGAACTGTGAAATCATGACCTGAGAGGAGATCAAAAGTCAAGAGTTGGAAGCTTAACTGAATGAGCCACCCAGGTGTCCCCAGAAATATTTACATTAAAAAAAAGGCTGCTTACAAACCAGACCTATAAATACAGAGAACAAACTGACATTGCCCGAGGGGAGTGGGAGGAGGGTGGGTAAAATAAGAGAAGGGGAGTGGGAGATTCAGGCTTCCAGTGATGGAATGAATAAATCATGGGAATACAAGGCACCACCGAGGGAATATAGTCAATGATATTGTAATAGCACTGCATGGTGACAGTTGTGGTGAGCATAGTATAATGCATAGAGAAGTTCAATGACTAAGTTGTACAGCTGAAACTAATGTAACATTTTGTGTCAGCTATACTCAAATTTAAAAAACAAAGTTGTGATCAATAGTTTTAAGGAAACTGATTAAAAAATAAAAAAATAAAGAGGCTGCTTACTAACCCAAATGGATCTCAGATGGTGGAGCACTGCAAAATGAAAATGAAAAGGATATAGAGGGTTAGAACTTCTGGGTGGAGGCTGTGGCGTGTGTGTGTGTGTGTGTGTGTTGGGGTGAAATGAGTGAGCATCTTGAGATCTAACTAGGAATGTGACTGGATTTTTCCCCCTAAATCAGACCCTGATTTTCACAGCTTGTTCTCTCTAATCAAATCCTAGATCGCTCCTAGTAGTTCCAATAGCAGTGACAAGAGGATAAGCTGGGTGAGGAGAGGTAGGGCACGGAATCTACGCCTCTCCTGGAATTGTTCATTTCTGGAAATCTATTGTTAGCCGTTTATTTAAACTTGCCCACATTGGAATTTTACTTTGGCCACCAGAGGGCTCTCCTAACATTGTATAAACGGACACATCCTGCCCTAGCAGAAGAAAAGGAAGTGATCTGCTAACCCGAAGAGACTGGAAATTTTGACAAAATTTCAAATTAGGGAGTTTCTACACTATTTTGATTATTAGGTTTTACCTGAAATTATAACAAGATTTTAAAGTCACTAATTGTTATACAGAAAAGGGCAATAATATAAGAACAATAAATAAACGCAGGCTTGGAAGTTTGAGTCTTCACTATGGATTTGGCTAATAAAATTTGTAGTGTGATAACTGCCAGATGTGTAGGGCAGGGATTTGAAAATTAGTGAGTTTTTTAAAGAGATGCAGTATGCCAGACTCAGGAATTTGTTTTGTTTTGTTTTTCTTTCTGGACTGAGAAGCCTGCATTCAGAATTAATATTTCATAGGTAAAATGTTTTTTCTATTGTGGATGGGGATACAAAGTGCAAGTCCAAATGTCTCTACACATTGGTTTTATAGCTTAGCCTTTATTAGTCTTGACAAAATGAGGGAACTTTCAAGACAAGTTGTTTAAATAAACAATAATATTGTTTATGGATTTGTTATTTGTGGGATCTTAGAGGCACAGTGAGCACCACACTGAGAAAAGATTATATATTTCTTGATCCTAAAAAATGAAGTAAAATACAGTAATTTGGTTTAGTAAAGAATGAAACCAAGGCTGGTTTCATGAGTGTGTTACCTGTGATGTTACACAGGGCCCTGTGCTTAGATGGATCTCATGTTTGGTTTAACACTCTCTGTCATTATCTTGAAATCTTAATAGTATTTGAACAAAGAACTGACGTTTTCACTTTGCACCGGACCCTGGAAACTATGTAGCTGGTACTGAATGGAATAGATGATTGTTTTCTCCTGTTTTTTTTTTTTTTTGTTTGTTTGTTTTGTTTTCTCCTCCTTCTCCTTCTCCTTCTTCAGAAAAGTAGTCTTCTCTTTGGTTGCATTCTAGAATTACCTAGGAAATTTCTGAAAATCCCAACAAGCTATCCCCAGATTGATTAGATCACGATCTTCATGGATGAGTTTCAGGCATTGGTATTTATTTATTTTTTATTTAAAAATTTTTAATGTATATTATTTATTTTTGAGAGAGAGAGAGAGAGAGAGAGCAAGTGGGAGAGGGGCAGAGAGAGAGGGAAACACAGAATTTGAAGCAGGCTCCAGGCTCTGAGCTGTCAGCACAGAACCCGACTCAGGGCTTGAACCCACGAACCGTGAGTCCAACTGAGCCACCCAGATGCCCTTCATGCATTGGTATTTAAAAACATTCCTCAGTTTCTTCAACAAATGGAGTTGGGAAAACTGGACAGCAGCATGCAAAAGAAAGAAATTGGACCACTTTCTGATATCATACACAAAGTTCAATTCAAAATGGATTAAATGTGAGAACTGAAACCATAAAAATACTGGAAGAGAACATAGGCAGTTACTTCTTGACATCAGCCATAGTAACTTTTTTCTACATATGACTACTGAGACAAGGGAAACAAGCAAAAATAAACTACTGGGGCTACATCAAAATAAAAAGCTTCTGCACAGTGACGGAAACAGTCAACAAAACAAAAAGGCAGCCTACAGAATGGGAGAATGATATATCAAATAAGGAGGTAGTATCCAAAATATATAAAGAGCTTATAAAACTCAACACCCAAAAAATAAATAATCCTATTAAAGATGGGCAGAAGACATGAGCAGACATTTCTATAAAGAAGACGTTTAGATGGCCAACAGACACATGAAAAGATGTTCATCATCACTTACCATTCGGGAAATGCAAATCACAATTATAATAAGATATCACCTCACACCTGTCAGAAAGGTTAAAATCAGAAATATAAGACAGAACAGGTATTGGTGAATATGTGGAGAAGGGGAGCTCTCTTGCACTATTGGGAATGCAAACTGATGCAGCCACTGTGGAAAACAGTGTGGAGGTTCCTCAAAAAGTTAAAAATAGAAACACCCTATGACTCAGCAATCACACTACTAGGTATTTACCCAAAGAATACAAAAACACAAATTCAAAGGAATACATGCACCACTATGTTTATAGCAGCATTATTTACAATAGTCAAGATATGGAAGTAGCCCAAGTGTCCATTGATAGATGAATGGATAAAGAAGATGTGACACACACACACACACACACACACACACACACACACACACGGAGATCAGCCATAAAAAAGAATGAAATCTTGCCATTTGCAACAACATGGATGGAGGTAGAGAGTATTATGCTAAGCGAAATAAGTCAGAGAAAGACAAATACAATATGATTTCACTTATATGTGGAATTTAAGAAACAAAACAAATGAGCAAAGGAGGAAAGAGAGAGAGAGACAAACCAAGAAACAGACTCTCAGTTATAGAGAACATCAGTTCTCTCAGTTACCAGAAGGGAGGTGGGGGGATGGGTTACATACATGATGGGGATTAAGAAGTATACTTGTGATGAGCACACCGGGTGATGTATGTAACTGTTGAATTACTATATTGTACATCTGAAACTAATATAACACTGTTAACTAACTAGAATTAAAATAAAAACTTATAAGACAATTCCTTGGGTGATTCCATTGTGCAGCCCAGGTTGTGAACCACTGTAAGTTTGGAGCCTAATTTTCAGAACCATCCTTCCATACCAATCTTTCCTGCTTGGATTGATCTTGTGGTTTCATGGCTTGTAAGATTTTAGACTTCTCACATAGGCTTTATGTGTTAGAAGAACAAATGTGCAAGAAATTCAAGTCCTTTATATGATGTGCTTCATTTTTATTACTCTTACTTAAAAGATTGTGGAGCTACAAAGAAAACCATCTTTCTTAAACACAGGTCTAATCAACTTTGTATTCCCTTTAAATAGCAAATTAATGTACTCTGTTAAGAAAAATCTCAGGTATTTAGTGAGATTAAAATTGAAGAGGGAAATACACACTTTCCTCTCCTTTGCTAATGGCTGAATATTCACTAAGCGCCTTGCCCTGGCTGGGCCTGCATCAAGTTTCATTAAATGCCTCTTTTCTATCTGAAGTTGGGGGACACTAATTATTTTTTCATTATGAGTCACCTGTGGGCTTTTGCAATAATCTAGAAGTGTCTGGTCCCAATCCTTCTGGATTACAGGAGTTGAAGGTCCCAATTAGAGACCTGGGGTCCTGCAAGGGCAAATCCTTTTAACCTCAATTCACTGGGGGCCTTCTCTGAACACAGCTGTTTTGCTGCCTTTAACCTTCTTGTTCGTTGCAAAACAGCATACAAGGAATTGTTTTTTCCTTAGCAGATCTTCCTAAAGTTATGTCTATATCTGCATACAGGTAATTTAGGGATCAATTCCAACCCCAGATATTTTACTATAAGAGTTATATTAAGTCTTTCCACTTGTTTAGCTTTGAATTGAGCGTTGAATACTTAATGACAAAATATTTAAATGTTTAACGAAAATATTAGTAAGCTGAAACCCAAAGGGAGATGAAAAACAAAATAATCCTTTGTCTCTCAGGGCTCAGAGATTCAGGCCCACAGGGAGATAGCATTTTACTGCTATAATTTAATGGCCAAATTAGAAATAAGAAATGATGGTGAAGCTAGAGTTTAGGATAAGGTATTTTGATATTAAACAGTTTCTCTTTAGCAAATGGTCATTGGCAAAAGTAAATAATTTATGCATATAACTTCAAATTTTGGAAAGTAAATTTATTTTTTACATATGTCATTTTCTGAATTGAGGTGTGCATTTTTTTAAGTTTTTTTTTTCTGAGAGACAGAGAAAGTGAGCAGGGGAGGGGCATCACCCCTGGGCATCAGGGCACACCCCTGATGTGGGGCTCGAATTCACCAACTGTGAGATCATTATCTGAGCAGAAACCAAGAGTCGGATGCTTAACCAGCTGAGCCACCCAGGTGCCCCGAGGTGTACATTTCTTTAGGTTCATAAAAATATCACTTAATAAGCATCCACTCAATATCATATATGATGCCAGATGCCTTAGATATTTTATCTCTAAACCTCAGAACAACCATGCAGTGTAGGAATTATTTTTTCATTTTTGATATGAGGAGACTGAGCATTGGAGAGGCTAAATGACTTTCCCTAGGTCACATAGCCTATTAATGTCAGAACTAGAACTCTCAACTACTTCTTTCCACTATACCACACAATCTCTAGAAGTTGTAGGCACAGGATTTTTTTAATTGTAGTAAAATATACTTAACATAAAATTTGCCATTTAAATCACTTCAAGTATAACAGCTGAATAGCATTTAAGTACATTCACATTGTTGTCAACCATCACCACTGTCCATCTCAAGAATTTTTTATTTATTCCATACTGAAATTCTGTACCCTTTAACAATAACTCCATATTCCTTCCTCCCATTAGCCCCTGGTAACCTATATTATACTTTCTGTCTCCATGAACTTGGCTACTCTACATGCTTCATATAAATTAAATCATACAATATTCTTTTGTGTCTTATTTCACTTAGCATGTTTTCAAGATTCATCCATGCTACAGCATATATCAGAATTTTATCCCTTTCTTAATATTCCATTATAAATATACACTATATTTTATTAATTTAATTGTTTATCTGTTCATCCATTGATGACCACCTGGATTGTTTCCACTTTTGACTACTATGAACAATGGTGCTATGAACACTGGTGTTCAAATATCTGTTTGAGACCCTGCTTTCAATTCTTTTAGGCACTTTTAGAAGTGGAATTTCTGGATCATATGGTAATTCTATACTTAACTTTGGGGGGAAACCACCGTATTGTCTTAAAGCCTTAGAATTTTACATTAGGAAATTTGATTTTAAAAATACTCTATGTGGAATGCTGAGGTGCAACTCAACTACTGACTGAATCCACAGGACCAGATGTATCTCCTTGATTTTTGGGCTCTGATTTATGCACAGAGTTAAGGGAGCCTGAGTCATTTGACAAGGAAGAGATTGTTTTCCCCTCACTGTGGGCTCTTTGCCAACATGTGGCCATCCATATCTGTTTGACTCTTGCACTGGGTATTCCAAACAGAAAGGAAGTTCTTTTGAAAGTATGTGCTTGCGGACTTCAAGCAGTATTACAAAGCTGTAATCATCAAGACAGTATGGTACTGGCACAAAAGCAGACACTCAGATCAATGCAACAGAATAGAGAACCCAGAAATGGACCCACAAATGTATGGCCAACTAATCTCTGAGAAAGCAGGAAAGAATATCCAATGGAATAAAGGCAGTCTCTTCAGCAAGTGGTGTTGGGAAAACTGGACAGCGACATGCAGAAAAATGAACCTGGACCACTTTCTTACACCATACACAAAAATAAACTCAAAATGATGAAAGACCTAAATGTAAGACAGGAAGCCACCAGAATCCTCAAAGAGAAAGCAGGCAAAAACCTCTTTGATCTTGGCTGCAGCAACTTCTTACTCAACACATGTCCAGAGGCAAGAGATACAAAAGCAAAAATGAACTATTGGGACCTCATCAAAATAAAAATCTTCTGCACAGCGAAGGAAACATTCAGCAAAACTAAAAGGCAACCAACAGAATGGGAGAAGATATTTGCAAACGACATATCAGATAAAGGATTAGTATCCAAAATCTATAAAGAACTTATCAAACTCAACACCCAAAAAACACAAATAATCCAGTGAAGAAATGGGCAAAAGACATGAATAGACACTTCTCCAAAGAAGACATCCAGATGGCCAACAGACACATGACAAGATGCTCAACGTTGCTCCTCATCAGGGAAACACAAATCAAACCACAGTGAGATATCACCTCACACCTGTCAGAATGGCTAACATTAACAACTCAAGCAACAATAGATGTTGGCGAGGATGCAGAGAAAGAGGATCTCTTTTGCACTGCTGGTGGGAATGCAAACTGGCACAGCCACTCTGGAAAACAGTATGGAGGTTCCTCAAAAAATTAAAAATAAAACTACCCTACGACCCAGCAATTGCACTACTAGGTATTTATCCATGGGATACAGGTATGTTGTTTAGAAGGGGCACATGCACCTCAATGTTTATAGCAGCACTATTGACAATAGCCAAAGTATGAAAAGAGCCCAAATGTCCATCGATGGATGAATGGATAAAGAAGATGTGATGTATGTGTGTATATATATATACACGTATACACACACACACACATATACACGTATACACACACACATATATATACGTGTATATATACACACACACACACATATATATGTGTGTGTGTGTGTATACGTGTATATATATATATACACACATACACAATGGAGTATTACTCGGCAATCAAAAAGAATGAAATCTTGCCTTTGCAACTACATGGATGGTACTAGAGGGTATTATGCTAAGCGAAATTAGTCAGAGAAAGACAAATGTCATATGACTTCACTCATATGAAGACTTTAAGACACAGAACATATGAACACAAGGGAAGGGAAGCAAAAATAATATAAAAACAGGGAGGGGGACAAAACATAAGAGACTCTTAAAGAACAGAGGGTTACTGGAGGGGTTGTGGGGGGGGGTGGGCTAAATGGGTAAAGGGAATTAAGGAATCTACTCCTGAAATCATTGTTGCACTATATGCTAACTTGGATGTAAATTAAAAAAATAAAATAAATAATAATAAAAAATTAAAATAAATAAATAAAGCAATCATTAAAAAAAAGAAAGTATGTGCTTGTAGGGGAGGGTTATTTTTCTTAATAAATTAAACCCAAACATCTCTCTTTCTGGACTCTGAATGGAGCAAGGCCTAATCTCTGATCATGTTATTGTTCAAATTATAGACATACAGAGCCACCTTGTGACTGTGGATATTAAATAATCCCATTTATGAACCTGTTGTCATGTTTTCACACCATAATAATGCTAATAGATGCAGCTGATGCTAGGCTTCCTTACCTGTGGGGCCAGACCAAGTAAGAACCACAGGGAAAAGAATGAAAACAGCATTCGGTAGGGTGGATGTTGGTAAACTAGTGATTACTTAATAATAGATTTCACTGTGCCTCTAGTGCCTTCTATATTAATAGATATTAATGACATCATATGAATTTGCTTTGGCAATAATCATTGTGTGCCCATGTTCAGCAAATATGTATTGCATGTCTGCTCTGTCCTACTATAATGAGTAAAGGAACAAAGAACTAAAGGCTACATCAATGATTTGCCATATGCTCCATCCCAGACTTTCTTCCCCATTTATACAACTATAGATCTGGAAGAGGATCATAGAATTTATCCAGCCCAATCTCTCCCTTCCTCAACTCTACTTCCTCCATGTTTTATAGATGAGGAAGATGAGGCCCTCAAAGATGGAGCTATTGTGAACACAGTTAGAGATATGGGTTTGAATCCCTATATATGAATGTGTATCTTTGGGTAACTTTCTTAAAGCTTTCTTAATTTCAATTTGTCTGTACAGTAGAATTCAAATACTCCCTTTGTTCTGAAATATTCTACTTGGCTTTTGTGATACCATACCGTTCAGATTTTCTATTTTTTTTTTCCTGGTTATTCATTGTTTCATTTCATAGTCCCTTTTCCTCTGCTTGTCTCTTAAATACTGGAATTCTTAGAACTCTGCTTTGGGCCCTCCTCTCTTATTACTCTAAAGTCTTTTCTTAAGCAATCGCATCCATCACCATCTATAGGCTGGTTACCCCTAAATATGTATCTTCTGCCCAGAAATTTCTTCTGATCTCCAAACCAATACACTCATTTGTCTGCTTGATATCCCTCCAGGGATCCCATAGGCACTTTAAACTCCACATGACCAAAACTGAGCCAAGGATCTTCCCCCATATCTGCTCCTTCTCCAGTATTTGTTATCATAAGTTTTCTAAGTCAGAAACTGACCCAGAAACTAATTTGTATCCAACTAATTTTCAAGTCCTGTTGCTTTTTCCTCCTGACTATATCTGGTATCCATTGACATCTCTGTCCCTACCACCACTTTATTGTCACCATCCTTATTTAGATTCTCATCATTTCTTACCTAGAACCACCACTGTCTCCTAAATGATCTTCCTGTTTCAAATAGCACTGCCCTCCAATCCATTCTTTATACAGCACTCAAAGTGATCTATCACTCAAACATATCTGGTCTATCATTCAGACACATCTCAGAGGAACGCCTCTATTTAAAGCCCTCCAGTGACCTCCAGTTGTCCTTAGACAAAAGGTAAACCTGCAAACCTGTGTAGCAGGGTGGAACATTTATTATCCTAACAATTGGAACTAGAGTTTTTCTTAGCAGGAAAAAAGTGGTCTTTGTTAAGAAAAATACTTGAGCAAACTACTGGGGATGCTCTGAGAGAAGATTTAATGAATGACATGACATGCCAGAAGTCAAGGTAACAAAATAATTGTCAGTCAAAATAAATGAAAGTATGAAGTTGGTGAAAGTCCTAATAGTGAAGTGGCTGAGAACTTTGGGGAATCAGAATTTTAGTATTTACTTTATAAGTTTATTCATTTATTTTGAGAGAGAGAGAAAGCATGCATGTAAGTAGGAGAGGGGCAGAGAGAGAGAGGGAGAGAATTCCAAGCAGGCTCTGCACTGTCAGTGCTGAGCTTGATGCAGAGCTCAAACCCACGAATGTGAAATCATGACCTGAGCCTAAGTCAGCCACTTAACTGACTGAGCCACCCAGGTGTCCCTCTAATATTTACTTTAATTTTTACAAGGCAATGTTATAGCCCTCTTATACATTCTGTAAAATCTTCTGCTTACACAAATTACCTGAGTGAGTCAGTGATTATGTGTATGTGTATGTCAGCATGCGCGTGCTTGTGTGTGTGTGTGTGTGTGTGTGTGTGTGTAAAGGAAAGGAAAGGGCTGGTCCCATGTCTTGGTCAACATTGTGCAGGAATAGGACCAGTACTTGCTCATGGCAGTGATAATCCTTTAATTGAATTAAGCAGAAATTCATAGTAATATAAACCTACTAGGAATTTGATGAAATCCTAGAGAAGGCTTTGGATTTTCCAAACTCCTGTGGAATGGGGTTTTAGATATGGGCTTATCTAGATCTTTGTTGAGTTGACAGTGAGTTATACTAGATTCTATTATCTTCATTATCTCTCCACTGCCTTTTACCCCCAGGTCTCTCATTCGTCTTACTCCTGCACTTTAGACTGTAGGCTAAAAAACGTTTTTTTTCCTGTTTATTTATCTTAAGAGAAAGAGAGCACAGGGGAGGGGCAGAGAGGGAGGAAGAGAGAGAATCCCAAGCAGGCTCTGTGTTGTCAGCACAGAGGCTGACATGGGGCTTGAACCCACGAACTGTGAGATCATAACCTGAGCCCAAATCAAGAGTTGGATGCTTAACCAACTGAGCCACCCAGGTGCCCCCATGCTTAACTTCTTCCATTTACTCAAACTTGATATAAATAATCTCTAATTTCCTTGTCTTTGCAATGGAGCACTGCTCTCCTCATTTTTAACTGGGTTAACTCTATTTTTCCTTCAGATTGCAGAGAATATTGAGGGCAGTGAAACTATTCTGAATCCTTCTGCAATGGTGATACATGTCATAATACATTCATCAAAACTCATAAAATACACAACACTATATGATGTAAAACAAGGACTTTAGTTAATAATAATATATCAATTTAGGTTCATCAATTGTAACAAATGTACCATACTGATGTAAAATGTTAATGATAGAAGAAACTGAAACTGGGGGTGGCAGTGGGGACAAAGACAGATTCATGGGCACTCTTGTACTTTCTGTTCAATTTTTCTGTAAACTTAAAATGGCTCTAAGAAATGAAATCTATTCATTTTCTTAAATAGCTAACAAAACAAAAACAACCACACACACACACACACACACACACACACACACACACACAGCACATGCAAGATCCAGCACAGGAAAATGGAGAAACCAATATACCTGGAAACTTTTATTTTAACCTTTTCCCACTGTAAGGCTTTGACATTGATCATGATAATCTGGAAGATACTAAAGAGACAGGTGGTACCAAAGGATCTTCATACCCCTTGCCCACTCTGTGAAGACACAAAACACCTTTGTATCCAAAAATCCTGGGGGAAGTATGTCAGACCAAAAGCTGCCAGTGTCTGGGAGGGTCATTTAGAGGGAAGGGCCAAATAGGTGCCTGAAGTCAGGTGGTTGACTTCACAAATATGTGGGTTTGAACCTGCATCCACTGAAGTATATGAAGATGTAATGATAAAGGAGTGAGACAGTCCCTGAGATTTTAACCATAGTTGGTGATAAGGAGATGATAAGAAAAGACTGTCAAATCCCTGAAGGCCATTCTGCACTTCTCAGTGAGTGATATTCATGTTTAGAGCTTGAGAATTCTGAAAGGGTTGTGGTAACTAAAATCCACTTTTCTCTTAGAATTTGTTCTCATTCAGAAGTACTTTAAAAATACTTTTGGCTCGGGGCGCCTGGGTGGCTCAGTTAGTTGGGCATCCGACTTCGCATCAGGTCACGATCTCCCGGTTTGTGAATTTGAGTCCCACATCGGGCTCTGTGCCGACAGCTCAGAGCCTGGAGCCTGCTTTGGATTCTGTGTCTCCCTCTCTTTCTTCCCCTCTTGTCCCCCCTCTGAAAAATAAATAAACATTAAAAATTTTTTAAAAGTATTAAGTTAAAAAAATACATTTGGTTTTAATAATTGATTTTGTAAGTTTGCACGTATATATTATCCCTTATGTAGCGCCTAGAGAAAAATGAGCTATTTTTAACGCTTTATTAATAACTGATTAACTCTTCAACTCTCAAAAAAACACACGCTTACCTGTGAATAAAAGATACACATCAAACATGTTAATATGATTACCTATTGGCAGAGAGGGGAATGGGAATAAAATGTCTAAATAAATAAAACCAGAGATTATCTTGCACAGGCAAATAATAATGGTGTGTCCTGAACAGAAGATGGTTCTCTTAACCCTCTGCAATGGTATAAAAAAATTTAACAGTAATTCTTGTTTGGGAAGAACAGTGGCATATCACATTCTCTAAATTATGTTAGGGTGGATCAAAGACCGAAGAAGAATGAATTAGATGGTCTTTCCAACTATAAACTTGTTGAAAGTGGTTTGATACAGTGAAAATAATGCCAGATTGGAAGTCAGAAGTAAGTTCAGGCTACTTCAACAGCACAGGCAGAGATGGAAGCCTGGATTAGGCAAGTGATAGCAGGTGGGTGCAAGAGAATCATTAAAATAGGAGGTATTTTAGGGGTGTGAATGGTGAAGAAGAGGAAGAAATCAAGAATGACTATACAATTTTTGCTTTGGAAGAGGAAGAAATCAAGAATGACTATACAATTTCTGCTTTGACTAGGAAGGTAGGGAACACAGGAAGAGAGGGAGATCTGGGAGCTGCATAAGATGAATTCAGCTGAGTAAACTGAAGCTGAGGTGGGTAGAGGTCAGGGAAATCCAACTAGCAGAAGCTGCTGAATGGGGTTAGTATGATCAAGGGCCCTATGTCTTGGGGCACTCTGACATCCTTTGCATCAATTAGGCCCAGGCTTTGCCTCCCATGGGCTGCTCTAAGGCAGTGACTGAGCATGGTAGGAATACTGAACATGGAGATTTACAACTTTCCTCCTTTAATCAGCAATGTTGCCTTGAGGACTCTCCATCAGTCTTGCTGAAATTTCTTAGAGTTGCACAGCAACGGGCTCTTCCACTCAACTTCCCTTCCTTCCTTTTCCCCTCACAAAGAGGTACATACTCTGCTGCTTTCCCAGTATCACTGGCTTCTTCTCTATTTTCCCTCATTAGTATTTCTCCCAATTCATCTCTTGTTCCTCTAATCCTGTTTTGACATCTGCTTCTCAACCTATACTAACACAAGTGTTATTGGGACATCCACTTGGAGACATCTAGCTGACAGATACAAATATAGGTTGAGAGCTTTAGAATGGTTATATCAATTCAAGTGCAAGTAATAGAAAAACCAGCCCAAACTGGCTTAAATGATAAGAAAAGTCTTTGTTAGAATGGTTTCTGGTTGTGCTGTGGTCAGGGATCTGGCTCCATTCCTTCAAGAACTCTTGCTTCTTCCCAACTACATGTAGACTTGGTCCTCAAGTGACTGTATCAATCAAAAACCTGCTCTTTTTCCAGGCTCAGCTCAAATATTTCATACTCTGTGGAGGCTTACTCACTCAACCAAGTTGGAAGGTATTTCTCTTGTTTTCAAATTTGGATGTCTTAGTTCAAGTTGCTGTAACAAAAATACTATGGGCTTGGGTGGTTTAAACAACAAACATTTATTTTTCACTCGTCAACCCTCTTTTGTCTCTTCTTATAATGGCACCAACCCCATTCATAAGGGCTCTACCCTGATGATCTAATTACCTTGCAAAGGCCCCCAATGCAATCACATCTCCAAATACCATCATATTGGTGAACAGGACTTCAACATATGAATTTTGGGGGAAACAAATATTTTATTCAACACTTGAATCTATTTGTGGCACTACTTTATTCTGCTTGTCAAGGCTGTTTATATGGCTGCTTCCTCTAGACCAGGAGGAAAAGTAAAGGCCATATTATATTAACTTTTATCCCTATTAAATATGCTTTGCATATAGTTGATATTAGTATTTATCCGATTAAATCCACTGTCATTTCTTTAGACAGAGAAATGGAAATAGAATCTGTGTTTGAATTTATTTAACATTTCAAAATAATTTGGAAAAGTAGTACATAGAAAAATTTGAAGTTCATACATGGCATTTAGTCTCATTAGATTGTACAACACTGCATGTATGTTGATAAACTTCAGGAAGATATAAAGAGGATGTAGTCAGATGGGTTGGGTATAAGACTTGAAATGTGGGAATAATGTATACAGCTAATACATTTGGGAATGACGCATATAGCTAATGAGTTCCAAGTTATGATTTCCAACAGATGGACAGGATTTAAGAGTCCACCTGGATTGTATCCTGAAGATTTTGACCAAATATGTTGCCTCAGCCAAAAAAAACAAACTAAGAAAAGTAAAAATAAATAAAATCATAAATTCAGAGGAGAAAAATAGTAACACATACTCATACTCAAAACTAGAAAGAAAACAGGAAATGTTGTCCTACCCATGTATAGACTCCTATCTGTTTAAATCTTGAATGGTGAATCTCAAAGTAGAAAGACTGTAAAGTCTGTAAGATGATTGAGAGAATAAAAGAACTGCTGAGTGAAGACAGGCTGACAATAAAGATCTTGAGTGTAGAAATATAATCTGAGAAAATATATTCAAGCAAAAGTCACTGTTTAAGATGTATATGGAGAATTCCTATGAAACTCAAAAATTCAAAAACTTAGGGGTATACTTCAGTATTTGACAAAGGAATTTTATTTTTTTTCCGGACAGAATAACATCTTTATTTTTTTTAATATGAAATTTATTGTCAAATTGGTTTCCATACAACACCCAGTGCTCATCCCAAAAGGTGCCCTCCTCAATACCCATCACCCACCCCCATCAACCCTCAGTTTGTTCTCAGTCTTTAAGAGTCTTATGGTTTGGCTCTCTCCATCTCTAAACTTTTTTTTTCCTTCCCCTCCCTCATGGTCCTCTGTTAAGTTTCTCAGGATCCACGTAAGAGTGAAAACATATGGTATCTTTCTCTGTATGACTTATTTCACTTAGCATCACACTCTCCAGTTCCATTCACGTTGCTACAAAAGGCCATATTTCATTCTTTCCCATTGCCACATAGTATTCCATTGTGTATATAAACCACAATTTCTTTATCCATTCATCAGTTGATGGACATTTAGGCTCTTTCCATAATTTGGTTATTGTTGAAAGTGCTGCTATATCCTGTATCCCTTGGGTAAATTCCTAGCAGTGCTATTACTGGGTCATAAGGTAGATCTATTTTTAATTTTTTGAGGAACCTCCATACTGTTTTCCAGAGCAGCTGCACCAGTTTGCATTCCCACCAACAGTGCAAGAGGGTTCCCATTTCTCCACATCCTCTCCCGCATCTATAGTCTCCTGATTTGTTCATTTTAGGCACTCTGAATGGCATGAGGTGGTACCTCAGTGTGATTTTGATTTGTATTTCCCTGATGACGAGCGATGTTGAGCATCTTTTCATGTGTCTGTTGGCCATCTGGATGTCTTCTTTAGAGAAGTGTCTATTCATGTTTTCTGCCCATTTCTTCACTGGATTATTTGTTTTTCGGGTGTGGAGTTTGGTGAGCTCTTTATAGATTTTGGATACTAGCCTTTTGTCTGATATGTCATTTGCAAATATCTTTTCCCATTTCGTTGGTTGCCTTTTAGTTTTGTTGATTGTTTCCTGACAAAGGAATTTTAAAACAAATAAGAAGAAACAACTTTTTCCAACAGGCAGTTATTAAACTCAATACTCCAAGAGGTGATATGGACTAAGAGTTGCATTAAATTCAGGGCTATTTGGGTGCTTGGGTGGCTCAATCTTGATTTCAGCTCAGGTCACAATCTCATAGTTGTGAGATCAAGCCCTGCATCAGGCTCCATGCTGAGTGTGGAAGCTACTTGAGATTTCTCTTTCCCCTTCACTCTCCCCATCTTTTCCCTCCCAAAATAAGTAAATAAATATTTTTTAAAAAAAATTCAGGGTTTATTCAATTCATACCAAGTTTAAAACTTGGGCTGGTTTAGAAATACAAATAAGTATTTTGAAATTAATTTTAGAGGGAACCATCATGCCCTTCTGCCAAATACCTTTTATGCCATGAACAATCCCATTGATTAAAATGAGTATTTCTCAGGGATTGGTAGCTACATGCTCCTCTTGGTGAACTATGAATGGATACAAATATATGAGTCCTTTGGCTTTCAGTCTTATGTGTCTAAGGAACTATTTGCCTGTAACCTACTGCTATGGACTGAATTGCATCCCCACCCTCAAATTCATGTGTTAAAACCTAACCCCACCGTGACTGTATCTGGAGATAGGGCCATTAGTAAAGTAATTAAGGTTAAAGGAGGTCATAAGGGTAGGACCCTAATCCAGTAGGTCTGGTGTCCTTGTAAGAAGAGGAAGAGACACCAGAGTATCATGTGAGGACACATGAAGAAGGCACTGTCTGCAAGCTGAGGAGTGAGATCTCCCCTGTTGGTAGCTTGCTTTTGGACTTCCAGTCTCCAGAACTGTGAGAAAATAGCTTTCCAGTTTTTAAGCCACCCAGTCTATGGTATTTTGTTATGGCAGTCTGAGCAGACTAATACACTCACTAATGAATCACGAAAATTAAGTGAAATTATAAAATTTGGAGTCCATAAACAAAGGATATTATATTACCAGGGATATACACTGGCATTATACATATATATATATATATATATATATATATATATATATATATGTATGTGTGTGTGTACTGCTTAGTATGTGGTAGGCACTGTGTACATACAAATTACTCCTTTAATCTTTAAAATTATGTAAATTTGGTGCTATTAACTCTATTTTGCAGATTATGAAATTGAGACCCCCCCCATGAGTATTTTGCCTAAAGTCACAGAACACAAAACTGGATTTCTTTTTTTTTTTTTTTTTTCCAACGTTTATTTATTTTTGGGACAGAGAGAGACAGAGCATGAACGGGGGAGGGGCAGAGAGAGAGGGAGACACAGAATCGGAAACAGGCTCCAGGCTCTGAGCCATCAGCCCAGAGCCTGACACGGGGCTCGAACTCACGGACCGCGAGATCGTGACCTGGCTGAAGTCGGACGCTTAACCGACTGCGCCACCCAGGCGCCCCACAAAACTGTATTTCAAACTGATATTGGCCTGTGCTT
Source organism: Lynx canadensis (assembly GCF_007474595.2). Taxonomy (NCBI): domain Eukaryota; kingdom Metazoa; phylum Chordata; class Mammalia; order Carnivora; family Felidae; genus Lynx; species Lynx canadensis. The sequence goes on along the minus strand of NC_044308.2, from coordinate 107,151,762 downwards.
CTAATCACTGAATATTGTATAGAAACAGTGCTGTTCAATAGAAATATGATGTGAACCATATATGTAATTTAAATTTCTAGGAGGTACATTTTATATTTAAAAATTTTTAAGTTTTATTTAAATTCCAGTTAGTTCACATACAGTGTAATATTAGTTTCAGGTGTATAATACTGGTTCAGCACTTCCATACCAATACTTGGTGCTCATCACAAATGCATTCCTTAATCCTCATCACCTATTTAACCCATCCTCCCCCCTGCCCCACTTCCCCTCCGGTAACCATTAGTTTGTTCTCTATGGTTAAGAGTCTGTTTCTTGGTTTGCCTCTCTCTTCCCCCTTCCCCACCCTCCGCTTTGCTCATTTGTTTTATTTCTTAAATTATACATATGAGTGAAATACTATGGTATTTGTCTTTCTCAGACTGACTTATTTCACTTAGCATGATACTCTCTATCTCTATCCATGTTGTTGCAAATGACCAGATTTCATTCTTTTTTTATGGCTGAGTAATATTCCTGTGTGTGTGTGTGTGTGTGTGTGTGTGTGTGTGTGTGTGTATCACATCCTCTTTATCCATTCAATGGACACTTGGGCTATTTCCATAATTTAGCTATTGTAGATAATGCTGCTATAAACATAAGGGTGCATGTATCCCTTTGCATTAGTATTTTTGTATTCTTTGGGTAAATACCGAGTAGTGTGATTGCTGGATCATAGAGTAGTTCTATTTTTAACTTTTTTTTTAAATTTTTTTTTTCAACGTTTATTTATTTTTGGGACAGAGAGAGACAGAGCATGAACGGGGGAGGGGCAGAGAGAGAGGGAGACACAGAATCGGAAACAGGCTCCAGGCTCCGAGCCATCAGCCCAGAGCCTGACGCGGGGCTCGAACTCACGGACCGCGAGATTGTGACCTGGCTGAAGTCGGACGCTTAACCGACTGCGCCACCCAGGCGCCCCTATTTTTAACTTTTTGAGGAACTTCCATACTGTTTTCCAGAGTGGCTGAACCAATTTGTATTTTCACCAACAGTGCAAGAGGATTCCCCTTTCTCCACATCCTTGCCAATACTTGTATTTTGTGTTGTTGATTTTAGCCATTCTGACAGGTGAAGTGATATCTCATTGTAGTTTTGATTTGCATTTCCCTGATGATCAGTGATGTTGAGCACCTTTTCATGTGTCTGTTTGCCATCTGGATGTCTTCTTTGGAAAAATGTCTATTCATGTCTTCTGCCCATTTTTTAATTGGATTATTCATTTTTGGGATGTGGTTTTCTAAGTGCTGTATAGATTCTGGATACTAATACTTTATCTGACATGTCATTTGTAAATATCTTCTTCAAGAGCCATATCTTGGGGCGCCTGGGTGGCGCAGTCGGTTAAGCGTCCGACTTCAGCCAGGTCACGATCTTGCGGTGCGTGAGTTCGAGCCCCGCGTCAGGCTCTGGGCTGATGGCTCAGAGCCTGGAGCCTGTTTCCGATTCTGTGTCTCCCTCTCTCTCTGCCCCTCCCCCGTTCATGCTCTGTCTCTCTCTGTCCCAAAAATAAAATAAAAAAACGTTGAAAAAAAATTAAAAAAAAAAGAGCCATATCTTAAAAGCTAATGAGAAATAGGTAAAAATTAATTTTAATCTTTCATTTTTAGTAAAAATTCCTAAATGTTTATTTATTTTTGAGAGAGAGAGATACAGAGTGTGAGCAGGGGAGGGGCAGAGAGAGAGAGAGACACAGAATCTGAAGCAGGCTCCAAGCTCTGGGTTGTCAGCACAGAGCCCCACATGGGACTCAAGCTTAGAAACAGTGAGATCATGACCTAAGCCAAAGTCGGATGATTAATTGACTGAGACACCCAGGTGCCCATTAATATCTTTCATTTAACCCAATATATCCAAGATATCATCATTTCAGTATGTATTTAATATAAACAAGTATTAATAAGATATTTTAATTATTTCTTTAGAACTAAGTCTTCAAAAGCCAGTGTGTATTTTATTTAATTTTTTTAATGTTTACTTATTCTAGACAGACAGAGAGTGTGTGTGTGTGTGAGCGAGGGAGGGGCAGAGAGAGAGAGGGAGACACAGAATCCGAAGCAGGATCCAGGCTCTGAGCTGTCAGCACAGAGCCCGACATGGGTCTCAAACTCACAAACTGGGAGATCTTGACCTGAAGTCGAACGCTTAACCAACTGAGCCACCAAGGCCCCCCAGCCAGTGTGTATTTTAAACTTTCAGCACATGTCAAGCAAAATTTCTATTTCAAGTACTCAATAGTTAAATGTGGCCAGTGGCTACTGTATTGGAGGGCACATGTATATAAGGCAGTGCAGCATGTATGTAAGGCAGTATAGCTTAGTAACAAGCCTGGACAAGATACTGCAAAGCTCCTACTTTTTATATGCATACATAGTTGGAATTCTTCCAATTTTTTAGAAGGAAGCTTTATAATTACAGTACATCACTAATGTTGTCTTAAGTTGTGGCTTTAAAGTACTCCTATTGGTGTGTTAAATGAAAATATTTACAGAATTGCTATTATTTTTTTCTTGTAAATTTACCTGTGGTTGACACTTTGTTATTATCAAGTTCCCTTTTCCTTAGAAAGTGAGAATATGTAGAATAAGAGGACTTCCTGGCCTTTTCTCCACCTAAATAGGTTATATAGTTAGAAAAAAAGAAAAATAAAACCACAGGGTAGATGAATCATTGGCCTCATCGCCACTAACACTGTTTATGGGCTTTTTTTGTAACAAGTAAGATACAATCGTAAAACATGGTTGAGGTAGCTTCTGTGACCATGAAATAGAGTAATGCTAACCAGTTTACATAAATCAATTATGTTGAATGCAGAACTGTTGGCCCTATTAATGACCTTACTGTATGGGTGTGGTTTGGAAGTGTTTCTGAGGGTTTCCCCCCCTCTCACATTAGACTAACTCCAGTGTTACAGAGAAGTGGTTATTTTTAAACCAAGTAAAAAAGAGCTTTATCATGTTATCATGGCTACATCTCTTTCAGACAGAAAAAAAAAATGATTTTAGATGATCCCCTTCTGTTTCACTATATACACATTTATTGTCTCTAGATTCCAAGGATAAGTGGATAAATGTGATGGTTCACATCTGCCCTGTAACAAGTTAGAATCGGTTCTCTAAGGCAAATGTTTCTATTCCTTTGCTTTAGCTTTACCAAATGATCTGAGCTGAAGCAATCTTTTAAAATGGCTGTGATGCACTCAGCGTTTTCGAAAGCAAAGCATTGTAATCACTTAGATCCTTCATCTTTATTACAATGTGTCCAGTGGCTCTTCTTGTAGAATTAATGCATGGAGCTTCCATTAAGTGTTTTCTGAATCCACTTATAGATGGGCCAATCTATTGTTCTCTCTACTAAGTATTCATATATAAGATTTGAAAAATATTCAGAAACATTGCCAATCAGGGAGGAAAAACCTGCACAAATGTCAGCTTTGACAAGAAAGAGGTGCTCTTTAGAGGGTTCTTAGGAGATTCAGGGGGGTTCCCAAGGGACGGTAGAATAAATATACTATCAGGAAAAACAGTTCAAGTTTGGAGCTCTTATAGTAGCCCTCCAAAACCCACAAATGGTTGTCAGCTTAGAAAATTAATGGGGAAAAATGATTAAGAAAATAAACTCATTGGACTAATAAAAAATAATAAATATTATGGCAATCAGCTGTGTATTAGTCAAGAAGCATGGGTCCAAATGAAAGAAGCCCAATACAAACCAGTTTAAATGCAAAAAAGACTCATCTGTTCACATAACTGAGGAACATTTGAAGAACATCTGACTTTGGGCATACCTGGATCCAGGGTCTCAAATGATGCTTTCATGATTCTCCTTCCTTATCTGTCTCTCCTTTCAGACTCATTGTTCTTTTCTATTTTATAGGGCATTTCTCCCTATGACAGAAATATGGCCTCTGGCAATGCAGATGTCATTGCTGGTGTCATTGCTCTACACTTTCAGCTCTAAAGGGAAAGAGAAAACTATCGGCCTCCAATTTGGAAAATTTCATGAATATTGATTGCTCTGTGTTGGATAACTTGCCAAACTGGCCATTCAGACCAGTCACTATTCCCTGGGATTAACTTGGCCTGGCTCACAGGCTCACCCTTCCCTGGTGGTGATGGGGAGTGGAGGTAAGATACTGATTAGCAACCCTGTCACATCCACACAGAATGGGGGAGAGGTGGTGCTTCAAATTGGAATAGTGCAAAGATAAAAAATAGTTATGTGTTTTCCAAAGCTATTGGAGAAAACATAAGTAGTTAAGGTTCTAAGAACTCTAGACAAGTGCTTTTTCAAATTTGGAGATTTTGTTACAGAAGTTTCCAATTCAGTCAGTAGGTTTGGGGTGGGAGTCTGAGATTCTGTATTTCTAAGCAAGCTTCAGGGACCACCCTTAAAGTAGTACTGTAGAAGACATTTGTAAATTGGGTATAGTTTTACAGCATCTGGTCAGCAGAAAACTGAAGAAGATTACCTATATGAGGTTGAATTTTGAAGGTTTTGGATTTAATCATTTGAATTATTCTTTATCAGCACCATCATACAAATTTTGATGTTCTTTTGGACCATACTGTTCTTTGGTGTAAGTGCTCTCAACTAGAAGGAGAGCAATGATTAGCACAATTACCTTGAACATAGTTTTGAGAAATACTTACGTAAGATACATCTGGGATATGCTGTTGTCCTTAAGACATAATATAATATGAGAAAGAGAAAGGTATGGGGTTAGGGCTGGGACTGTGGTCTGTGATGGGGTGACACACTCACGGGGAAAAGGTTAGACTGAATAACACACCTTTCTGTGGGCAGTAGGAAGAAGTCCAGGTGGACAGAGTATGGCTTCTTGGTGCTCAGCATTAGAGAGAATTGGCGGCTAGTAATAGGGTTCCACCTCCAGGATTGGGACTTAGGGATAGTATTCAAGTGATGTGGATAGGATAGGGAATGAATACACAGACTAGCATGAGTGAAGTAAAGACTGAGGTAAAGTACAGAGGCTAGGAATGTGGGCAGATTATCAAGATAAGTATTTAAGGCACTAGAACCAGAGAGAAGGCAAGGGCTTGGTTTTGGAAGCACGGTCAAACTCAAGGTATCAAATCTGAGGTATAAGATGGAAAACAGGCTGCCTTGATGTCGATTCCCTTAGTGCTGAACAAGAGCTCTTCAGAGCCCATGCTGGAGGGAGTAGAAGTCAGGGGACTTGAGACAATGGAAGGAGTAAAGACACAGGTCCCCACTAAAAGGCCCCAGGTACAAAGGATGAATGTATTGACAGAAAATCAGACAAGTTAATTCAGTTGAAGAAAGTTCCTTGGCTTTTATGTGTAGCTCTTTACTGTGATTTTATAATTAATTATTGATTAATGCATCAGCTGAGAAATGTGTTCTCTCCACTAGAGTAGTAGTGATACTAGGTAAACAGATTTGTAACCCAAGTCTGTATGATTGCCCAGAGATTCTGCAAACAGGAGGAGTAGACAGTCTATTGAATCTGACATACTTAATTTGAACTGTAGTATTTTCTCTTGGCCTGCTGGTTAGCTGCAAAGGAAGTTCCGTAAGATACAAATTGAAAGGCTTACTAAATTTTAACTTCTTTGGATTCATTTCTTACAAGAATAAGGCTTTGGATCAAAGGAAGAAATCTGATTGGCAATCTATCTAGAATATAATCCAAAAACCAGAAATGATAGATATTTGTCTTCAAAATTCAGTAATTTCTATACCAAAAAATTATAGAGCAAAGAAATTCTCTAAGAGTATATAGGAAAGTGTGAGGACTTTAAACTTTAAAGGGATACTTGTTTTCTTTTCCAATTCCACCTTCAAAATACCTGCCAAAGCTTTCACTCTGCATGTATTCACCCTTTCTCTCCAATTAGTCAATAGTGAGTGTAGCAGTAAGCTCCCTTTGGAAGTCCTTGGAACTTTCTCTGAGATGGGGAAGGTCCCCAGGACTTCTCTCAAATTCCAACATGACATAATGAGGGGGAAAAGGAACCAGAAATAGTCTTTATTGTCATATTTTACATCTTGGGGTGTAAAATGCATCTTGGGGTGCCTGGGTAGCTCAGTTAGTTAAGCATCCAACTTCAGCTCAGGTCATGATCTTGTGGTCTGTGAGTTCGAGCCCCACATCAGACTGTGCTGACAGCTCAGAACCTGGAGCCTGCTTTGAATTCTGTGTCACCCTCTCTCTCTGCCCATCCCCTACTCTCACTCTCTCTCTAAAAAAGAAATAAACATTAAAAATTTTTAAAAATTTAAACTATAAAAAATAGTCATGCAGCTTTGATATCCTTGGATAACTGCTAAACCCCTTTTATAGAAGGGGGAGAACAAAAAAATCTATGCAGAAGGCAATAGCAGTCACAGAAGTTTAAGAAGTAACTCAGAGACAACATGTATATTTTGTGGCAGAGGTTCAAGAGGAAGAAACTACATTTTAAAGAATTCTGAAAAACATTGATTAGGGAATGCCTTATTAACAAGTAGATATAAATTAAAAACCAGAATGTCCCTGGTGATTCATAGTGACTCAGCTAAGGTAATTTGGTAATCCTAACACAGGATATGTTTTGAAGGCCTCTTCAGGTGTGTGTGTGGGGTGGGGGGGGGGTGGAGATGAAAGAGGAAATCAATTTAATGTTTTTCATTGAGAGAATTAAAATTATGCAAAATTATTTTTCTTTTTTTTTGCAGTTTGATTCATCAAATGAATAAGCACACGTCTATTTGACACTCTATCACTCCCACCTGAAAGCACAAACATGCTGAAGCCTTCTTAATTGACTCCAGAAAGCTGATGGTATCCTTTTTACTTTTTATAATAACTTTAGAAAATGTGCAAAAATAGTGCAAAGATTTCATATATATGCTTCACCCAGTTTTCCCTAATGTTAACTATTTACTTAACCATTGTACAATGGAAAAAACCAGGCTTAACTTTGGCACACTGTTATTAACTAAATTATGGGCTCTGATAATAGTCACTTCTAGTAGCACTTGAATTTCCTGCTTTACATTTCCTGTTATCCCCTAACTCTTAAGTAAAATTTTATTCAGAAGTTGTGGCTTCACATTAGCTATGCTTCAGGGATTTTAGTGGGGAGTCTGTCCTACATGGATGGAGGTGAAAAAGGGAGAACAGAATCTTCTTCGTTGAAGCCAGAGAAGTTACAGTGAAGGGATCATAGGCAGAGACAGCTGTGCCTACTGGCGAGGTAGTCTCATATATCAGCAAGAGTGTGGTATCAAGACAAGGTGGTCATAGAAGAAAAACATAAAAACACTTGTAACACAATATGCAGAACTTTCTTCAACCAAGGTAGCTTACTTCAACCAAGCCAACTGAGTCCACTGTAATTTCCACTGTATTTAGTGGAAGTGTGACCTGTGATCCTGTGACCTTATTTTGTAGTTACATGTTCTTAAAACCTAGAAGTTTGGGAGAGACATATTAAAGTTTATCTTGCCAGTTTTGACCCATCATTCCAGTTTAGTGGGATCATCTTGAATTTTGTTTCTATCATCCATATTAATTATTATTTTTAGTTATAATTCTGTACCTTTAAAAAACATGACGCTTTTTTTAACCTTCATCTAAGTCCAGAATAAAAATGTTGACTTAAGATGGTGACTTGTAAGGGCACCTGGGTGGCTCAGTGGGTTAAGACTCCAACTCTTGGTTTCAGGTCAGGTCATGATCTCGCAGTTTCGTGAGTTCAAGCCCCACATCAGGCTCTGTGCTGGCAACACGGAGCCTGCTTGGGATTCTCTTTCTCCCTCTCTATCTGCCCCTCCCCTCCCCATGCTGTCTTTCTCTCAAAAATAAATAAACCTTAAAAAATTGTTTTAAAATAAATTATAAATAAATAAATAAATAAATAAATAAATAAATAAATAAATAAATAAGGTAACTTGTGGCACTGCACTGTGGTCTTCTCTGCAGCTAGAGAACTAATGGCTCAATTTACGGTTTCTAAAATCTACCCTTTTTCCTCTTTCTGAGCTAAGGAGATTATCTTCCCATTCCAGGATTCTGGCACTTCTCCCATTGTCCATTGATTCTCTAAGATTTCTGGACTCAGACACTACCTCAATACTTTCTTTCCAGGCCCAAGAATATAATTCATTGGGGCACCTTACTGGCTCAGTTGGTACAGCATGCAACTCTTGATCTCCGGATTGAAAGTTCAAGTCTCACATGGGGTGTAGAGATTACTTAAAAAAAAATAGTAAAATCTTAAAAAATATAATGTAATTCATTAAGGTTTAAAAATCTGAAGTTGTTTAATGTGGCTAAGTTTTCCTTTCTGATCTCTACCTATCAGATAGTCATTTACCAATAATTATTTAAACTGTCAAAAGATTAAGAGATTTTTATTGTGAGTGGAAAGAGGCAAATGCCTTGCACATATTATGTACTAAATATATGCTGAATGAATGGACAGATGATTACAGGATGATTGAATGAATGAATGGATTTCTGGCCAGTTTGCTAATCTGTAACAGTGATACCATTGGGGTGTTGAAAGTAAAAATACTTCTTCATGAGAAAAAGTGCTTCTTCATGAGAGAGAATAACTAATAAATTACTAGTTCAGATGCTATAAATCAATCAAAAACCAATGTTAACTAACCAGAATTTAAATAAAAATTTAAAAAGAAGAAAAAAACCCAAGCTGCTTCCTTTAGCTAATAGGAATACTATTTTAGCTGATTATAAATTAGTATCTAAGTAGAAAATGTGTCAAAAGACCTGACTTTCAACTTTTAAACTAGTAGAACGAGGTTAAGACTTTTTTTTGGTCTGTAAACCTATGTAATTTTATTGCTTTTTTTAACATCACAGTGGTTTATATAACTTCATTTAGGTCACAAAATCTTTCAAGATTTGAGAGTTCATAATTGAAAACAAAATAAAAGTATGCTTGGAAGAAAAGACTGGAGATGACTAGACAAAATCTCTACGGTCACTTTCTTTCTTTTTTTTTTTTTCAATATATGAAATTTATTGTCAAATTGGTTTCCATACAACACCCAGTGCTCATCCCAAAAGGTGCCCTCCTCAATACCCATCACCCACCCTCCCCTCCCTCCCACCCCCCATCAACCTTCAGTTTGTTCTCAGTTTTTAAGAGTCTCTTATGCTTTGGCTCTCTCCCACTCTAACCTCTTTTTTTTTCCCTTCCCCTCCCCCATGGGTTTCTGTTAAGTTTCTCAGGATCCACATAAGAGTGAAAACATATGGTATCTGTCTTCCTCTGTATGGCTTATTTCACTTAGCATCACACTCTCCAGTTCCATCCATGTTGCTACAAAGGGCCATATTTCATTCTTTCTCATTGCCACGTAGTACTCCATTGTGTATATAAACCATAATTTTTTTATCCATTCATCAGTTGATGGACATTTAGGCTCTTTCCATAATTTGGCTATTGTTGAAAGTGCTGCTATAAACATTGGGGTACAAGTGCCCCTATGCATCAGTACTCCTGTATCCCTTGGGTAAATTCCTAGCAGTGCTATTGCCGGGTCATAGGGTAGGTCTATTTTTAATTTTCTGAGGAACCTCCACACTGTTTTCCAGAGTGGCTGTACCAGTTTGCATTCCCACCAACAGTGCAAGAGGGTTCCCATTTCTCCACATCCTCGCCAGCATCTATAGTCTCCTGATTTGTTCATTTTGGCCACTCTGACTGGCGTGAGGTGATATCTGAGTGTGGTTTTGATTTGTATTTCCCTGATGAGGAGTGACGTTGAGCATCTTTTCATGTGCCTGTTGGCCATCCGGATGTCTTCTTTTTTTTTTTAAATTTTTTTTTTCAACTTTTTTTTTTATTTATTTTTGGGACAGAGAGAGACAGAGCATGAACAGGGGAGGGGCAGAGAGAGAGGGAGACACAGAATTGGAAACAGGCTCCAGGTTCCGAGCCATCAGCCCAGAGCCTGATGCGGGGCTCGAACTCACGGACCGCGAGATCGTGACCTGAGCTGAAGTCGGACGCTTCACCGACTGCGCCACCCAGGCGCCCCCCGGATGTCTTCTTTAGAGAAGTGTCTATTCATGTTTTCTGCCCATTTCTTCACTGGGTTATTTGTTTTTCGGGTGTGGAGTTTGGTGACATCTTTATAGATTTTGGATACTAGCCTCTAAGGTCACTTTCAATGTAACATTTTACATCTTTTTAAAATCAGCTTTATTGAGGTATAATTTACATACAACAAAATTCACCAATCTGAAAGCGTAAATTTCAGTAAGTTCTAAGAGGACCTTTTTCTTTTTAACTGGAAAGAAAAACACTCATTAGTAGATGGAGAATTCTGATTTCTGTTATCCTTTTTTTAAAAAAAATATGAAACAATATTATTTGAATACTTTGAATTTAGCTTCAACATTAATGTCACTATCATTACCAGGGCTATTTACTCCATTTTTTGAGATCTCTAACAGAATTTTCGAGACCACATCATTTTCATTTCTATACAAATTATTTGAGCTATTTCACTTTTTTTTTTCAACGTTTATTTATTTTTGGGACAGAGAGAGACAGAGCATGAACGGGGGAGGGGCAGAGAGAGAGGGAGACACAGAATCGGAAACAGGCTCCAGGCTCAGAGCCATCAGCCCAGAGCCTGACGCGGGGCTCGAACTCACGGACCGCGAGATCGTGGCCTGGCTGAAGTCGGACGCTTAACCAACTGCGCCACCCAGGCGCCCCAAGAGCTATTTCACTTTTTAAACAAGACCATCGTGCTATCACTACATGCACATTACATTAGGAAGGTAGGTTTTTGCTTTCGTCTTCTAGGCTGCTAATCTCTACAACAAAACATTTTTATTTAGTTATTATTATTCACTTAGTTTTAACTTAACTTTTGAATAGGCAATGATTCACATGGTTAAGCAAATTAAAATATACAAAGTGTACAGTGAAAAGCCTATCTTCCACCTCTGTCCCCATCTGCTCAGTTGCTCCTCCAGACTTGAACTTGAAACTACTGTTTATAGTTTCTTGTGTATTATTCCAGGGTTTATGTATTCAGATATAAGTAAATATAAACTTATAGGTCTCATTTCCCACATTTTGAAGAACTTGTACCTTTAACATTCACCATCTTCCCTAGCAATCAGTGGGCCATTCCTTCTTTTATTTTTCTTTTAGGAAAAAAAGGCCATTTTTATAGAACTTCAGATTATTCACACTAAAGTTTCCTAAAATTAAACATAAAGATTCTAGGTATCCTTTAGTTATTTTCATTCATCCATTTGATTCATTCATTCTGCAAAAATCTATTGATTTGTTTGCTGTGTCAAAGATCCTGCACTCAGTTCTTACAGGATTACAAAGATTATGGATCTTGCCCTGGAAGAACATGTAGTATAGTAATAGATATAAGACATGAAGCTAAATTAACTATGATAGATGCATAAAGTGGCACAGCAGTTCAAAGAAAGGAGAGATTAGTTAAATCCTATGGATCAAGGAAGACCCTCCCATTTTCCTGGGAGGAAAATGACCTTTGAGCTGAGCCATGAAACTTGGATCTAGGTACCTATGGAGATGGGATGATGAAAAAGGAAAACATTCTATGATATATCTCAGCAGTCTTGTTTGGAGAGTGACAGAAACTCAAAGTAGCTTAAAAAAGAAAGAAAAAGTAGGAGGGTACTATATTCACTCCTGTAACCAAAACCAGAATAGACAAGACTGGAGCTACCTTTAGTGTCAATAGCATACAAAGACTTTATCAGCATTAGCCTTTTCTGTCTCTCCTTCCTCCATTCTGCCTCTTCTCCTAACAGGCTCCTTCTTGTAACAGGTGACATGATTGTCAATAACTTTGGCATCATATTCTTAATTCTTCTTGCTTTCAACCAAGAGTAAAGAGAGAGTTACTTCTCTGCTTCCAAGTCAGAAATTTTGGAAAGACTGGCCCAGTTTGCTGATTATACTCTGCTGTGAGTTGGGAAGGCAGGTACTATGTTTGCCAGCCCCACTGGAAACATCAAATTGGGAAGAGCTGTTCCTAAGAGTGCTGCTATCAGAAGGTAGGAAGGAGTGCAGGGGAGGCACAAAGCATGGAAGTCTACTTACGCCTGCAGAATGAACAAAAGCAAGAAGGCAGCAAATTGCAGGCCATGATGTGAATATGGTGAGAAGCTCAGAAGTGAGGCATTTGTTGTGCAAAATTTAGGAGGTACTCTCAGATGCCACCCCTAAATCTGTAGAACTCTAAGGGGGTACGGTGGGGGAGAGGGGGGAGAGGGAGGAAAGGGGAGGGGGAGAAGGAGGGAGAGAAGGAGAGGGAGGGAGAGGGGGAGAGGGGGAGAGGGAGAGAGGGAGAGGGGGGGGGAGAGAGGGAGAGAGGGAGAGAGGGGGGGGAGAGAGGGAGAGAGGGGGAGAGAGAGAGAGAGAGAGAGAGAGAGAGAGAGAGAGAGAGAGAGAGAAGGACCTCCTTAAATGTTATACCTTAGGCATCTTGCTTGCTTCAACGTAATTTTGGCCCTGTTTAGAAGGAAGGGATGCTCAACACTGTTGAAGATCAACAGGCTGAGTAGTTGAGGACCCAGTAGAGTGACCTTTGAGGGGACAGTTATGATGGAATAATGCCAGTAAAAGCCAGATTGCAAGAAGTTAAGAAGTATCTAGTGAAGAAATGGAGGCAAAGAATGTAGACTACTCTTTCCTCTCTTACAAAGTTTGGTGGTAGAACGAATGATAGAGAAGGAATTGCAATTTAAGGGGAAAGCTGGAGGCCCAACAAGTTTATTTTACTTTACTCTATTTTTAATATTGGTTCTATTTGACCCAAGAAGCAGTCATCTACTTCCATGGAATGACTTGAAGGATTCCTGGCTCTCTTCCAACCAAAAATAATTTTGTACTAGCTTACTAGTGATGTCTGAATTGTTACCATTAGTGATTTGGGTTTATTGAATTAAAGGATTATCTCCTAGCAGTTAGTAAGTACCCTCCTAGGCCCCCATCTGTAGGTAATTCATTAAGCTTTTAGCAGCTATTTGTATGTCAATGTGAATTGGCTTATCTGATTTTTTGGTAACAACTGAGAATAGATTTTGATCAAGGGATGGTAGAGAGCACTGAGGGTTTCTGACAGTTTGGGATGTGACACCTGTAAGGAGGCAAAGTGAAAAATCCTCAAAAGGAAAGGTGGGGTTCTAAGGGATAACCTATCTTACAGTCCTACCCAAGGCCAGCTCTATATTTGTAATCTGAAACTCACTTTCCCTCTATCAATGAAACACCTTTAAAAACAGCTTTTGAGTAAAACTTTGTAAAAACTTTCTGGGGAAATACATATTGTCCTGGATAAAAGAAAACCTGGAGTCAGAAAGCCTGTTCTGAAAGACATGAAGGAAGGTAGGAAGGTAGGAAGGAAGGAAGGAAGGAAGGAAGGAAGGAGAAAAGAAAGGAAAGAAAAAAGAAACAGAAAAATACTTGGCCTGTGCAGAGGCAGAATTACCTGGAAGCAAGCGACACTAAGGTTGCAAGATACCTTACTTGCACAGACCCCTTCTCAAAGGCCCTGGGAGGGATCCTAGCAATATGCTCACATAATCATGCATTTTTGGAAACTTTGCAAAATAGGTAATTTAACTATAATAGACCACTGTCTCTGTGCACTTCTATTTTCCCTTTGTCACTTCCCCTAGTGCTGGGCACCACTGGAGTAATCAGTCATTTTTCTATCCGGTAGCTAAAGTGAACTTGAGTTGGGGATACAGTTTGGGTTTAGTGGTACATATTTTTACGGTTTTTTGTCATTTCTGTGTATTGTTAGGCTATTGCTAGCTCTTTTGGTGCAGGGATGTCTTGTAGGAATATTCCTACTTCTGTTGTGCTGATTTATGTGTCACAACACGAATATGTAAGGCCTTTGATTACAAACTGATTAATGAGTGTTGTCAATGCAAAGGTTACTTAAGATGGGTCACCATTCAAGGAAACTGAAAATGTCCTCACATCTTATGTTCACATAAGAAAGAAACTTCCTAGAGGCTTTCCCAAATTTGATACCAATCTAAAAAATTACATATGGCATTCCCAATAATGAGCTATGAAACTGAAACTTTTCTAAAATCTGAATAATAAAAATATTAAAAACCAACCCATACTAAAGACTAAATTATCTTTCAAGACTGTACTGTAAAATTATTGTCATATATAGAAGCAATCAAAGAACACATAGGAGAAAAAAGTAGGGAAAAAACTATTCTAGAGGTATATGTGACAATTAATAAAATGATTTTGTTATTTGGATTTTGTAATGTGTGTTGTATTTGCTCAGTTTAAAAATTTTATAGTTGTTGTGATTTCTTATGTCCAATTTTGTACTCATAATTTTATATCCTTTACCTTATAGGGCATCCTCCCCTCCAAATTATTTAAACTTCAAGGCCTACAAACTCTGGATTCTTCCCTGGTCCTGTGGCTGAGCAAGTAATGTGAGCCCCGTTTTCTTATCTGGAAGGTAGAAACCATACCTGCTGACTTCCCTCACAGGATTCTTGTGAGGAAGTGAGATGGTGCAGCTGAAGGGACTTCATTATTAGCTATGAAGAGCCACATAAATATAAGTAAAGCACGATAAGTATAAGTAAAGCAGGGTCACTGCTTCTTCCTCAAAAAAAAAAAAAAATAGACCTTGCACTTTCCCTAAAAGGTTATCTTTTCAGTGATTATACTTACATTTGAGGTTATCCTGAATTGCAGGATAGGCTAAAATCCCTTTGGAGAACTTCATATATAATGATGAGCAGCGCCAACCCGAGTTAAAAGCCTAAGAAAGAGTGACGTGTATTAGCACAAGTTCACCCATTATCAAGGTTGGGAAACCAACATACTGGGTCTTCCCTGCTAGGGGTGGTGAGCAGAGCTGCTTCTAAAAACAGCATTTAGCATTCAAATTCAATAATATTCCAAATATGTAGATGACATCTATTAAAACACAATTTTTAAGGGGAGTTGTACAGCTTATTTCCGTGGCCTAGCATTTAACCAGGAAAAATGGGAAAAGGGAAGTTCCATTCACTGAATACCTATTATATGTGAGGATCTGGTCTAGGTGCTTTATCGCAAACATTCACGACGTCCCTGGATATTATCAACTTCATATTGTAGAAGTAAAAGTGAAGGCTCAAAGAGTTGAGTGACTTGCCCAAATCCACAGTGATTAGCAAGGTCTCTTTGATCCCACCATTTTAGGCATCAGTCTATTGCTACATGCTATTTACAGTATAGTTTTCCTTTTCCTATTTGCTTGTCTGTTTTAAATGGATGAATCCAGCCCGTAGCATCACATTTGCCTGCAAAAATTATTTTGTAGATCAGATGTCTAGTGTATATGCATACGCCTTTAGTTCAAATGCATACTTTATCATGAATTTATGGAAAGTCAGTATATCCAATGCAATAGAATCTGCCTTAAATGGTACTTAATTTGAATGGACAAATCTTTAATAGGAATTTTAAATATCTGAAAATGTTTGAAATGCATAATAAACTAGTTACCACCAACCAGACTGTTCATGTATCAAATTAATATGCACAGTCTAAACTTAGATATTTGATTTCATGCTAAAAAACTCAGGGCTATTCTCTTCAGTCTGAAAAACATATAGTAAATCAACATTCTGAGGTTGCAGACTGAGAGTGCCAGGCTAAAATGACTTTCCAAGAGGCAGCTGTATCTATATTTTATCAGAACTCAAGATTACACACAGTTCACTTCCTTCTGTCCATTAAAATTTAAAATTCAGATGAGTTTAGCAACCAGTGGATTTTCACAGGGCTTTTGTGATATAAGATTGTAATGAAAATTCTGTTTTTCACCCCTTAGCCTAAGCATGGAGGTGGAATACCAATCCAAGATCTTAAAATTGGACACTTTGAATTTGTTATTTTGTGTGTTTATGTTTTAATTTGTAGGTCAAGACTAAAGTGGGGGTGAGGGAAGGAGAGAGACAAAGAAAGGAGTTATTTTGTAAGAAGAAACCTTTTTCATAACAGACAAAAATATTAGGAATTATATTTTATAGGGTTCAGAGGGTATAATAAATAGAATTTTCTAAACCTAAGGAGATGACTCTTACCTTACTGTTTGGGAAAAATGTGTGTGTGAGAAGTTAATTTTCATGTTATGAACTCCAAGCCACAGGGTTCTAAAAACACCATACACTTAGAGGGGGTATCATCCCAGAGAACCTGACAAGCAGGTAAGAGCTTGTAACCTGAAGTATTTAAGTGAACTCTGGGTCCAGGTCCTATTTGCCATTTTCGCTGTTCAAATAAACTCAGAACTAGCAGCGCTCCTCCACTAATTCGGGACAGGTTTTAACGAAGATCCATTAATTATTTCAGTTTAAAAATATTTATTGAGCACCTACTTCTAGGCCAGCCCTGGGAATATAAAGATGAATAAAATTCAATCCCTGCCCTTAAAGAGCTTACACTCTAGCGGGAGGTGGGGGGGGGGCGATTCAAACATAGACAAATGCACAAATACATCACAGCAGTTAAAATTAGATAAGGTACTGTGAGACCGCTAAAGAGGAAGTAGAGAAGTCTCTGTGGGGAGCGGCTTCCAGGATCGAACGGTTAGCCGTCGAGGTGTCGGGGCCTGTTAGGTCGGCAGAGGAAGTGGAAACCGCGCGAGCAGAGGCACACAGCGTGAAACTGCTTGCTGTGCTCTGGGATGGCCCTCACACCGCTTTGTCTTCGAACCAGGAGAAAAGGAGGGGTGTGGGGAGGAAACCAGTTCGATCCCTGACGCTGGGGTAGGTCTAAAGAGGTTTGGGAATATAAATCCTAGCAGATAGAGAGCTGCCCGGCATGATTCTGGGGAGATTTGTAGGAGCCGAAATGGGAGCGGCCAAGTTTCTTAAAGACCGGGGCTCCGGTGGCAGCGGGGGCCTGATGGAGTTTGTGCCGCTGCGGGCATTTGGCTCTCAGGACGCTCTGCTGTGGGTCCCCAACCCCGACGGCTGACCCGCGGATCTTCGGGGCTCGCAAAGCCCTCTCGAGGCCTCAGAGCCTGCAGATCCCACTCCCTGAGTATGGAGCCTCTCTGCGCCCCGGTCACCGCTTGGGCAACTCACGCGGCTCCGTCGAGAGCCCGCGGTGACAACTGCCGTTCCCTGGTCCGGGGACACCAGCACGCTTACCGCTGCCGGTCGCGGGCGACCCTGCCCGCGCAGCCTCCTCACACGCAAGGCGGACGCGCGCCGCAGCAACCCGCGCAGGCCCAGACCCGCGGCGCATCGTCTTGCACGAGGCTGGCGAACCTCCGTAGCGCCGTCAGAGGCTCGAGGGTGAGCGTGCGCCTTAGTTGCTGCTGTGGCGCGCGTTTGTTTATCGCCTCACCTGGGTTTTTAACCCTTCGCCCCCCCCTCCCCCCCCCCCGCCCCTGGGTTTTGAAAGGTTTCTCTCCTCGAGCTGTTTTGGGTCAGGCAGTCTAACAATAGGAGTGGCTCCCGGCCTACACGTCTCAGAGCTCCCAGGGCGCTGGACGGAAAAGGTGGGTGTGTGGAGTTGTCACCTCACGGAGTCGCGATTCGAACCCTGGCGGAGGGAATCACCTTCCCGGTACTGGGGACGCACTATGGAATTCTCCCGGGGGAAAAAAGTTCGTGCCGACCTCCTCTCTCAGGGCTGCCTTCCCTAGGGGACCCACGCACCCGCCGCCCCTGCCGCCATTTCCCAGCAGACCTCCAGGGGGCCTCCCGGCCGCGGCCTTCCTGCCGGCCGCTCCGGGCCCCCGCGCGGGGTGGGACGCGCCTCGGCGCCCGGGCCAGTGTGCGAACAATGACCCCTTCTCCCCTCACCGCCGCCTCTTCTCCGACACCGCCCCCCTCGCACCCCCAGGCAAACCTATTAGCCATTCAGGCCGACAAAACCCCGCGGCCCCGCGCATTGTCCCGCGGAGCTCCCGGCCACCGTCATTAGCCCTGATTACGCTGAGCCGCCTGACAGCCCTGCGGGCCGCTCGGCAGACCCCCCATTCACTGCCGCCCCCGGGCCCCGCCTCACAATAGGAGCGGAAATCGTCCGCGCTCCCGCGTCCCGGCTGAATAGAGCAAAAAAGCTGCTTCTCTTCTCCTCCCGCCCCATTCACGTTCTCTTTGGATACAATATTTTTTTCCTTTTTGTTAAAATTAGGGAGAGAGAACGGGGTCAAGGAAGATTTTGATTGAGCTCTTTGCCTGTCATTTGTTTAATGTAAACAAAGAGCAAGTCCTCCCCCACCCCAGCCTCTCATCCCCTCCCTCCCGGATTTTTATAAACAAACTGGAGGAGGGAAAGGGGGCGGTGCGGGGGGGGGGGGTGGCGAGCGCGGCGGGTGGAAGAGGAGTGGGTCATTAAAGTGGAGGAGAGGAACTGCGGCATTTGGGGAGCGGGAGCCAACGCGCTTTTGGTGGAACTGGCGGGTGGTTGAAATATTTATAACCGATAAAGGGGCCTGAGTTGGTTAAATCCTCACATTGGTCAGATCCGTTGAATTGTTAGAATGCAGCTTCTTTCCACTCTGCTGGAGTAATTGCTTTTTGGGAAGTTGTTACAGGAAATGAATTTCATGAGAAGACAGAAAGGAAACCCATCAAATGGAGATTTCTCCAAATTCGGAAACTTTCAGCATTGCTACTACCTGGAATTAAACACAAACAAACAAACAAAAAACCTTTCTAGACTAGGATAAAACTGATATGGGGGGGAAAATCTTAGAAAAAGAGAATTTTTACGATACCTGCCCATGGGAATTTTTGGACCAATTAACATAAATATCTGTGTCATGATTTGGAACAATTTCCAACACATGATTATCAAAGAATTGACTACTCACAAGAGCAGTTAAGTGCCACCAGGTTTCAGATAAACGTTTTAAAAATATTTAAAGTAATGTGTCACCCCTTAAGATTCTAACATGAAATTAGATAAATGAACCTACAGATTGGTGAAACAGAATAGCTACTTTATAACGTAATCCTTAGGCAACATGTTACTTCAAGCAAATTAGGTGTACTTTAAAGGCTTTCACCAAAGCAGGAAAAAAAAGCCCTCCATAACTGTTTGGTTTTCTCTTTTTTGTCAAGCTGTAAATGTTATTTAAAAATTATTTGTAAAGAGAAAGCTTAGCTCTTATCAGTGTTACCCTTTTTTTTCTTGAGGATGCAGAATGGACATTTTCTTCTGCTTTTAGGCATCATTTGAACTGGTTGAGTAGGATGGGATTTTTAGAATCTCAAATGCCTCTACATCATTTACTAATTTGTCCTTTCCCTTCCTTCTTGTACCTGGAAACATCAGTTTAAGAGAGAAAATTTGCTATTTTCTCCAAATGCTTGTCTGGGCAGCTCCTTTGTTAGCGTCTAGAGGGTCTGGGGAACAAGAATGGAAGTCTCTTGATATTTCATTGAAGGGCAATACTCCTTTGCAGATTCAGGACTACAGTGAAACAAGGCAAGCACCTACAGGGCAAAATTTAAAACAGCACTCATTCCTAGATGCCTTGCACTTGCTGTACTTGCTTGACCTTGAGAGTGAATGCCTCCTTAAATTTTGTACTCTAGGTGCTTCCATTGCCTCATAGGAGTCCTGGCCTTGCTCCTTGGCATTCAAGGAACTAGGTAGGGAGGGAGGGCATTCTAGGAAACAAGAGTCTTCAGGAAGCTCTACCATCGTAGCCTTTCTGGACCCACAGAAGGGCATTTGCTTGCCTTCCCGAAGAACGCCATCTTGATCACAAAGATATCCCCACTCCTTCCATCTAGAGCTCTTGTGCAAGAGAGTTTTGGTTGTTAACAATTCTCTGGATAAGGGCCCCAGTATACAATGACAACAATTTATAAAACCCAAATGAGGCCAAATTTGGTTAAGTGATTTAGAAACCAAAAATCAACCCTTTTTCATGTCTTTGGTTTCTCTCATATATCTTGTCATATGACTGCTTTTTGTCTTCCATGGCTTCACTTATTTTATCTTATTTGTTTGTTTATTTATTTATTTAGGTTTGGACATTGGCACTTCTACCTAAATAAGTTAGTAGGCTTCTGAACCAGAGGACATCTGCTAAGGACAGAGAGGTAAACTGAAAAGAGTCCTGTGTATGTGTGTGTGTGTGTGTGTGTGTGTGTGTGTGTGTGTGTGTGTCAGGAGGAGCTCAAGGAGAGAAGTTCAGCTTAAGTGATTTAAAGATCAATGTCAAATTTTATAATATGCAACCCATTTCACTAGGAAAAAAAGCTTAAGAGACTCTGGATAACATTTACTTTTTTAGTGCAAGGACATTGTTTAGTTTTCTTTTTTTGGTATGTGTGTGTGCCTGCACAAGTTAAATCCTAAGAATATTTGATAGTTTTAATCGAGGCCATTGCAGGACAAGGAAGCTCTAGATGACTTATTTCATGTTTGATACAGAGATCAGATTTTTAAAATGCCATCCTCTGCAGCCTCTATTTCACCTCAATATGTGACATAACATCCTTTCCTTCATCTAAGTATCCTTTTTGTGGTAAATAATGTTTGATAAAAACCTTCTGCAGCAAGATGTTCATTTAGTTATTAAAACTTCTCCTATCTTTTGTCTTATTTTAATATGAGTTTAATTCTAAATGTAGTATATATCCACTTTAGCATGATGGGGGGGTGCCTATTTTGCATGGGAGAGGGCCTAAAAGGAGATGGAAAACCTTTCTAATTGCAGAGCCTGTGTCAGAATAGTCTTGCATTTTTATAAAATAGGACTCACGACTGAGTCCCAGAGTTTGGCTTCTTAAATTATTCCTGAAAGCCACTAACATTTCATAAAAGTGAGTGTCAGGTGGACAAGCCATAGTAAACCGTGCTTGGGGATGTGTGGAGTTGCCTTATAGGGGATGCTCATGTTGCCAACTTCTGGGTTTAAATATATGCTACATATGCACATGTACATATATACATACAAACGTACAATTTGTTGGGCAGGTGGTTATGAATCTACCATGGGCCATTTAAAAAATATACCAGGAGACATCAGAGAAAGCAAAAGGTATAGAAAAGACTCTCCGGAGACTATTTGCACAAGAGCCCCCCTGCTTACCTGGTGAAATGTTTTGTTTTGTTTTGTTTTGTTTTGTTTTTTTAAGAATCTGAGAGCAGCTCACTTAATTAAGAAAGGTTGCTCACCAGGTTTTTATTGTTTGGCTTCTTCACACAGAACCCATCTGTTCGAAACCCTGCGCCTTTAGAAACAGCGAGTTCCCAAGATACAGAGAAACCTACCACGGTAGTCTCTTAAATAAGTAAATAAACAGCATATATATGTTTTGTTTTGTGTTTTTTTAAACTTCAAAGCAAAAGTTATACATATATAACAGCGTCCTTTCGACGTGAAATACCCACGGGAGATTCAGGACAGGCGCTCAGCGTGCAGTTCGGGTTCCGGAGGCATCTCTGCAGTAAAATTCTTGGGAAAAAGCAAAGCAAGGAGAACGTGGCGCTGGGTTGAGCCTCACCGCGGGCCCCTTTGATAGCGGCCGGAGGGCGCCAGTGGAGCCAGGCCGGCCGCCGGGCGGAATCGCGCAACCCGAGCCCGCGGGTCCCTGGCCACCTGGTTTCAGAAGCGCTGGGTTTGCGTGGTCTCTCATCCTCCCTTCCTGTTTCATTTTGTGTTGTTTTAATAGTGGATTCTGTTTCCGAGTGTGCTGGATGGGCAGCTCAGATGTCGCACTCGCTGTCGCTGGACGTGATGGAGATGGCCGAAGTGGCGGCCTTGCTGGATAGGCTGGCGGCCGGGCTGGCTGCGGCGCCCAGCACCTCCGGCGTGCCCTCTTCCTCAGCCCTTAGAGCCCGCCCGGAGCCCTGCGACATGACCTGCTGCTGGAGTCTATGGGAAGGAAAGGGACACCAGTCACAGCGCGTAACATAGCCTCCCCTTGCGCCCCCCTGCCCCCCCTCCCCCGCTTTGCTTCCCTTAAGCCCACAGGCTAGCGGATCTCCCACAGACCCCGGCAGTTAAAGTAGGAAAAGTGAGGCAACGGAAGCCAGGAAGGATTCCACAGCTGGCCGCCTCTCCAAGTAGCCCAGCAGTTGTCCCATCCTTCTTCTGAATCCTTTCTGGGCTCCCCATCTGAGATGCTGGGCTCACAGGTTCGTTCGCGGTTGTTGGCCGCCTTTGTGAGATTTACAATACTGTCAAGATAAATGAAGTGTGGGTGACAAAGGCATATCGGGCTCCGGGATAGGGAACCCATTTCCCATCGTGCGTCTCCTCCAGGCTCACGCTCCTGTCAGTGCCCTACAGTAAGCCGGTCGGACCAAAGCTAAAGGCAAAAAGGGCTGTCTGAGGATTGCATGGAGCATTTGGTCCTGGGAGATGAGGCTGGGTTCTTGGACAAAATGTTTGGCTAATTTAGAGCCACACGCTGAGGAAGCGACAAACCTCAACTGACTATAGTTTGCTATTTTGAGGCAGAGTTGTCCATGCAGAAAGAGAACTCATCTTTCATCCAGAAGTCTATCGAAAATTATTTTCAAAGCATTAGAGAATGCATCTGGGCTTTTAAAACGACAACACTGACCTGCCACATTGCTAATAAGTCAGGCTTCGCTTAATAGGAGCCTGGGCCCAGGCTGACAAGAATTAGCTTTGGGCCTTGGGGGTCCCTAAATGTTGCTGGAATTTTAATGTTTACACATTTTAATGTTTAATCTTTCCTCTTTTCAATGCAGCCTTGGTTTTATGACTGGAACCAGCGGCTGGGGCGACCCCCTAAGTTCCAAGAATGAGGGAGAGAATGGAGAACCAAGAGCCCGGAAGGAACTCCCCCCGCCCCCCGCCCCCCTTACCCGCCCAAGATCCCAGAACGCAGTGGGCTCATAACTGAAGACAGACTGAGCTCTCAACTCCTTCGGATCCAAGTCGCTGGGCCCTGGGAAAGGGCCCCTGGGGCGCCTTCGCTCGACCCACCAGGGTGAGCGCAAGGAGCGTAGGCCTCTAGGTACCGACCTGTTCTTGGCTGCAGCCGCCCGGTCCCTTTGTCGGCGGTTTTTGAACCAGTTGCCCACCTGCGTAGGGGTCAGTCCGGTTGCCTGGGCGAGCTCACGCTTTTTGCTGGGGTTAGGGTATGGGTCCTGCAGATACCATTCCCGTAGCAGATGCCTCGTGCGCTCCTTGAAGCAGTGTGTCTTCTGTTCGCCGTCCCAAATGGTGCGCGGCAGCGGGAACTTCTTCCTCACGCGGTACTTGTCCACCGGCCCCAGGGGCCGTCCACGCAGCTTCTCAGCCTCCTGGTAATGCGCTTCGAGCCACAGCGCCTGCAGCTTGGCGTGCGACTCCTTGGTGAACTTGTGGTTTTCCAGGATATGATAGAGCTCGCGGTAGTTGCCGCCGTGAAAGGCCACGATGGCTCGCGCGCGCAGCACCGATTCATTCTTGTTGAGGGCCTCACAGGCCGCAGGGGCCACGGGCAGCGACCAGAGGAAGCGACCCAGGCGCTCTACGTCGCCGCTCTCCTCCAGAGTCTCGCATACCCCGGCCACTTGCTGGGGACTGAAATTCAAGATGGGCAACTGGAACATCGAGGCAGCGCCGACTGCAGCGGGGGCGCGGAGAGCGGAACCGGACACGCAGCAGATGTCGGCGGGCCTGGCGGGGTGCGCCAGGCTCTCCTCGGTGAAGCGGCTTAGGGCAGCCGGGACGCACGACCCGGGCAGCGCGGCGGCGCAACGGCTGGGAGCGAGCGAGCAGGAGGGATTGGAGGAGGTGCCGGCCCCGCCGCCCGGGTTCGGCTCGGCTCCGTTAGGGCACGCAGGCCGGCGAACTGGCGCCGCTACTGGAATGGGCGGATTGGCGGCGCGGGCGCCATGGAGACCCCCTGTCAGTCACTGGCTCTCTCTGCCAATCAAGACTGCGACCAGCGCGCCCGGGTCATTTCAGCACCTCCCCGCTCTCGACAGCGCCCGCCGTTTACCCGTGGACTTTTCCTCAGTATTTTGCAGAATCTGGAGGAGGAAAACACTGGAGAGTGGCTGGGAGAAAGGGGAAGGCAAGAACAGCAGCCTTTCAATACCCTCATCCAGCCTTGTTCCTCCACCCCCGCCCCCCACCCTTGCCAAAAGAGGCAGTGGTGCTACAGGAATCCACTTTGGAGTGATGCGCTGCCTGGGTCAAGAGGTCTCCAGAGGACAATGAGGACTGGGCCAAATCGAAATCCTCCAAGAATTCGCCAAGTTTAATTGTAATGAAACAGAAAACTTTGGGGGGAGCGCACGAATGGGGAGGGAGGGAAGTAGATCACCCCATTTCCCCCCAGCATCCATCCCCGCATGCATTTTCCCCTTTTCCAGCTGCAAAGCAGCCGAGTGGGAAGCGAATCTGAAGCAGAAGGAACGGGACCAGGGATCTGTTAAGAGGTCAGTTTGGGCTATCCCCACCATCTTCAAAAGCCTCCTGAAATCATTTTAAATACGAGCTAGAACAACTGTCACACCTGATAACACAGGTGTTGACCATGAAGTCAAACACTCAAGAAAGGGAGTTGCACCTCCCCAAAAGTTTATACTTTTCAGCAGTAACCCCCCTCCCCAGTTTAATGGACTTCAACAAATGTGCAGCCTAGCCACATCTAGAGTGAGAAGTCACGGGTAGGTCAGGACACCAACTTAAAAGCTTATTTCAAAGATCTTTTTTAAAAATATTGATTTGCTCTTCTTGCAGGCTGATTTTGCCCTACCCTGTGTTAGAACATTTAACTCGAGCTGAGCTGAGAATAGAAACTGTAACCTTGGCCTTTTTGCCCCAGAGGAATTCAGTACAAGTAGAGAAAGGGGAATCACAGAAATGGGGGTGGTGGTGGAGCAGAAAACCCTTTCTAAGCTGCTGAGCACTGACCCCTCCTGCAGAGAGGAAGGGCCTTCTAGGCAGCTCTGCCTTAGGGCCAGCAGATTGAATTGGCAACTTTTATTGATTCCCAATTGACATCCACATCATACCATTTTCTGAGGTCTCTGTCAAAAGAAACCATGATCTCACCTGGGCCTTTGATAGGGGCTTGTTTAGTGTGAAGAAAATAATTGGGAGAGGGGAGTCCTTCGAAAATGCCTGGAAAACTATCGTTGGGTCCATCCCTAAAGGAGTCAGATGGGAATATTCACCTCCGAACTGGACTGGACCCGGCTGTCTTTTCTTTAGTATCAAGTACAATTTGTATGCGGCTTGTACAGCTCTGGTAAATCAGAAGGCAGATAGATAGCACAGATGGTTGGAGGTGTCAGGTCAGATTATGCTACGCCTGAGTGCAGGGCAAAGCTCGTTCTGACGGAAAACCCTGATATTATTTTCACAGATCTTCACAGTTCACTCGAAAAAAATAGCCTAGGTTGGGGGGGGGGAGGAGGAAGCCCTGCAACCATTTACATCATTTCTGTGAGATTGCTAGCCGCCTCGATGCAGAGGCTTTCTTTTCTAAGAGTTCATTTTCTTGAAATGCGACAGGGCAGGGGCAAAATACAGAGGGCGGTGAGTATAATGTCAAAGCACAAATCTTCCCTAGCTTGGGGCGATTTCCAAATTCGCAGAAGAAACAACTTTTAGTGGAAACATCGAACACAAGTGCCCAAAATACGCAGTATAGAAAACCCGGGCCTTGGGGATCGGGCAAGGGTGAAGCGGAACCCAGGAAGGCGGTGGTTCCCGGCACTTCTGGCCAGGGAAGGAAAGAATCGCCTCGCTCCAGTTTGCGGAAGTTTCTTATTTTTCCCTCTCGGGGTGTCTCCCCTGCCGGCTCCCCTTAGCAGAATGGCTTCACGCTCACCTTCCACGCGGAAGAAGCCGAAAGTCTGGGACACCCTACAGCCCCGAACCCAGAGAGGACCCCAACACCTGCACTTAGCCGCTGGAGGTGAGAAGTTGCCGGTACCCCCAGGGGACCTCGCCTCCCCCGCCCTTTTGCTGAACAGTTTGAAAACTGCGAATTCGGGGGGAAACTGGCTTCTTATCCTTAGTTTTCTTGAGCAAGTTGTGTTAATTTTCCAAGTCTACCTTCCCTCTCCAGGAAATGGGAATATCCTGTTTCTTGGACAACGGTTCTGCAAATATTGGGGGAGAGGGCGCGTTGGCTTCCGTGCGTTTGGGGCTCTCAGGCAACCGGGACCAAAACCTTAGGTTGGCTGCGCTGGAGCGGAGGGAAAAGGGCGCTGGCCAGGGGTTGCAAAGTCCCAGTTCCTCCAAGACTCCCTGTCTGGACGCTAGGCGTTCGGGGTATGAGAAGTGTCTAGAGGCCGGGGTCTCCTGTCAGAAGATCCTATCTTCGCCATCCCAGGGGATTTGGTTTAATTTTTATTAACTCAAACGAATAAACTACCTCTGGGAAAGTTGGTATCACGTATACATTCATCACAAACAGAAGAAATACATACTGCCCCACACACCCCAATCCCTGATAATGAAAAAAGCTCCGCCGGGTTCCTTAAAAATAATCCCGTTGTGGACAAGGCGGTGACCACCCCCCCCCGCCCCCCCGCCCCCCGCCCCTTAAAGCGCCAGGTGAAAGTTGTACCTTAGGGTTGACTGCTTAATTTTACGGAAAGATAGATTTTTACCAGTTTTGAAACTTTGCACCAACCATCCGGGCAACCGCCTGCTTGCCATCCCCAACTTTATTTTTCTTTTGCGTTTGACCAGGAAACCTAGAAAGCTCAGCGGCCGCCCCTGGCGTCGGGCCTATCTGGGCAGATTTGCAACTTTCTGTGGTTGGTTTGCATCTAGTAGATTTGGGAGGCCTTGGGCAGATGCTAGGTTCTCGCTGGGAATCCAAAGATTCTATTCCGCTTTCTGAAGACTCAGTTTTACTTCACAAGGGAAAAATATGGAGAAAAAAGCTTGTAGAAGACAATGCCCCTGGGCAGATTCTGTGTTTAATTATTCAGTGCGGCAGCAGCAGAGCAAAGTACTCACCCCGCACCACCCCCGGAGGTTGTGAGGTTCATACCAGAGATCTTCAGAGTTCCGTCTGGGATTTCTTGTGCTCATCGATCTCACCCCTCGTTTTGCTCTTTCTGATTTTCCTCTAGAGTAGAGACACACGTGGAGCCCCCGTTACACCTTGCTGAATGGTTTGCCAGCTGAGAGCGCTGCTTAGAGGTCAATACAGTCTTATCTCTTGTTTTGTTTTGTCTGTTGTCCTGTTTTGTCTTTGACTTTTTCCTAAATCAAACACATGTAAAATAAGTGGTATATTTTCGTTTTCTTTCCTACATAATTTCACATAGTCAGGGATTTGAAGAATGTAGTCATTGAGGCATCTGAATTCCTTGATAAAGACATTTGTGCTGCATGTGAGAGTCATAGACTGAAAGACAATGAGGTCCTAGCCTTTTGTGTAAGTTCATTTTGACTTTTGGGGGAGAGATCTTGGTTTCCCTTTCCTTGGCCTCAAAGCTGTGTGTTGCTGGTGGGTGAGAATAACATAAAAAAGTATCTGGGAAATTTATCCATGGTTTATTTTTAAGATCTAGAAAGTTTAAAAAAGCATTTTACTGTCTTTGAATTTACAGTATTAAATTCACTTTCAAACATTTATTCATATATTTAGTATTGTGATTTTCAGATGATACCATATGCATAATATAGAAATGTTTGTTTCTGTATTTGGTTGTCTAAATCTTTAGATTTTAGAATTAATTCAATATCCTACTTTTAAAGTGCTTACTGTCCTAATAAGATCCCAAGGTAGATTGTGCTGTTTCATGCATTCTTCCCCTGCCAGTATGCACCTTGTAACAAAGAACAGAGATGCCTCTTTATTGTGTATTCTTGAGAACAAACACCATTTAAGAAATATTTTGTAGATTTCCTGGCATTGTGAGATTGACTGGCAAAAATTATTACAATTCAATAATTTAAGAGATTGAAGTATATTTGTTGTTATTTGCAAAATTATTCACCAATTATTTTTTAAATGACGTAAAATTGCATATGTTGTCAAGTGGAGGGAATTTGTATAAGTTTAAATGTGGGAAAATGTACCATTTGAAAGTGGTTATTAATTAGCAGTATGTGTTTTTTAAAAAATGTTAGGCTGACTATACAACTCTGTTTCGACTTCTAGTTTGTGGTTAATCCTAGGCATTTGTATTTAAACCAAAGAGTATATTTTAAGGCCTATTTCTTGTTTAAACTATGCTCTTAAATTCACTTTTCTCTTTCTTCTGCTTCTGTGGCATAAGTCTAAATCTGCATGGGACTAACTATACCACAGCATATCTTGCTTAAGACTATATATCAATGGGCTCTTGTATGAAGGATTAATGCTTTAAAATGTAACCCGCATGTCACTAATAAACACTTTATTATCAGTAATGAAAATTAGTTGAATGAGTGAAAGAACGATTAATTCATACTTCTCTACCGGAACTTTATTTTTTTCCACGAGCAAATTATTTTTGGCCATTTTCAAATCCCAGATCTAAAACATACATAGAAACTTTAAAATTTAATGAAGTGAAAGAATGCAAGTTTGTTTATGCCCTTTGGGATGAGCCAAACATTATTCATGTAAATTGTATGTGTGGCACATACATGTATTGATTACATGTATTATATGAGTAAATAATCATTTTCTTCTAATACTGTAAAATCAAATAGAGGTATTAGCCTCTAATAAAAACCAAATTCTCCTAGTAATCCAGTTGGTTAGCAGAAAATAGTTTTAAAATACATATACATACATAAAAATATTGTGTTGTAAAAATACATTTACATGGCATCTTACCTTTCAAAACAGCAAATCTCAACAAAGAGCAATATTACTCTCCCTTTCAGGGGACATTTAGCAATGCCTGAAGATATTTTTGGTTGTCACAACTGGCATCTAATGCCAGTGGAGGCCAGAGACCTACTAAACATCTTATGATGAACAGAACATTCCCCCACAACAAAACGTCAATAGTGCCACTGTTGGGAAACCCTGCTTCAAAGGGTCTCAAAATAATCAACAAGGCACAGACATATAAAGCCTGCTAAAATTCTGTTTATTCTGGAGTTGAAGCACTTTCAAAGGAATCAGTGCCCTTTTAATTTTACCTTAGGCCTAGTCCACACCATTGAAATCTGTTCCTAAGAGCCTACTGTAATTTTATTTCTTCTTAAAATTTACTGTAAATAATACTTATGGTGACTGAATACTTCTACACTTAGAAATGTCTCTGGGAAAGGTGGAGTTTTCCTTCTATCATGTTGGAATTTATATTGTTTAATTGATGGGACAGGCAACAATTGTTGAAAAGTTACTGCTCAACCCTTCTCTATTTTACAAATGAATAAACTATGAAGATCAAAGAGGTTAAACGGTTGCCCATATTACAGAGCTATTAGTGGCAGAGGTAGGTCTAAAACACAGATTCAAACCTCTGTCCATTATATACCTTGCTTTCCTTACCCATGGAAGATGGTATAATTCCAGATGAGTTTGAGCACAGAGGATCTGAACTGCTCTCTGTAAAGTCTTATGCTACTTCCTGTTGCTGTGACTTTTCAGAGGTTGGTGCACTCTAGTTCATGGATCTCAGAGAGATTTAAACCATTCTGGGTCTTGTCAAGTGTTATACCCTTGCAGGCCCTAAAAAGGCCCTGAATCTCAAATGTGACTTGAGGACTTCTTTGAGGGGGTGGGAATGTTGGCATCAGGGTTAACTGAAGACCTTTCTCTGAGTCATCACGCTGTATACTACAGGAAAATGGGACTAAATCCAGCCTCTTGGGGAGGAGAGATTTGAGTTGAGGTGCTATAAGGCTTGGTTTAAGTAAAAAAAAAAAAAATCTGAACTCTTTTGTCAGGTTTTTCAAAAGAATAACAGTGATGCTCACTAGCATTTCTATAATTAACAAGCTGTCAACATTTCTATTACAATCACAGAAGTCTATTACAGACCACAGAATTGTGATAAATGTTTCTTTAGGTCTGAAACGTTAGCCTTCATCTTCTTTTCAGCCTAAGGGCAATTTTTGAAACCAATTTTGTTTCAATCATTTTGGATCAGTTGTGTGGTAATTTTGGAAGTGCAGATGCTCTAGGCCCACCTATTGAAATAAAGATTTTTAAATGGAAACACAGAGAGGAGTCTGCTTAAGCCCCAGTGGGGACCAGCTGCAAAGCTCTGGTAGGAAATTACATAGACAGACAGTGGGAATAGATTTAGAAAAAAATCTAGGGACAGAGAAATGTGTGCATGTTTCCTCTAACAGCAGGTTTTCTTTTCTTTTTTTTTTTTTTCAGATATTTCACAAACTATGGAATTTTAATTCTCCTCTTTTTCTGTTTTGTATTCTGTTATTACTTTCTCTATTATTCCTGGGTTTTGGTGTAATTAGTGTAAGATAATCTGTCATTACAGCTATTAAAATCGAGGCTGAACTGACTTTTTGGAATAGTAATATTTAATTTTTACCCTTCATTTAGGTAAATTTTCTTCCTACCTCCTCTCATCTCCTTTGTGCTTATTACCTACTTTTTATCCTTGTCTGTCCTTTTTGTGGACTCTGAAGGTTCATATTTTCCAATGATTGTAGTTCTTTATCGTAATAATTTGTATTTATTTTCTCTTTTTTTCTGACTGTTCTGACTCTATGACTCCTTCCTTCTGCTTCCCATTCTCCATTGCCAAATACCTCCTCACTAAACTAAGCCTTGTTAAAGTTGTGAGAGACAAAGTGCTCACTCCTGAAAGTAGAATGGGAATGGGAGTGGGAATGGGAAGGGAATGGGAGTGGTTCTCAGAGAAGGGGGGATACTGTGACTACAATGATGTTTCAGGGAAGCGATGCTTCTCAAGCTAAAATTTGTGGAAGCAGATAAAATAGTAGAAACAGCAAGGACTCTAAATAATTTAAGTTTATAGCATTGGACTAACCCCATGATTTTAGGCCCCACTTTCCTTATTGGATTATCTGGCTTATAGTAAATTCACAACAAGTATTAGTTCCCCTCTTGTGGAAAACCATCCACATAATCTTCTAGCTCGACCCTCTATATTTAGTGATGGCTCACTTTCCATCTTGTCCTTGGTCTCATAATCCCTTGGTATTCTGCTTAGGTTTCTTGAAACTTTTCAAGCAATAAATTATTTTGAAGTAGTCCTTCCTGTTCTGTGGATTACTGTTGTCCCAATAAGTTAGTCTAAAGAAGTCAGTAAATAGTTTACATGAAATTCCCCAAATGCTTACTGTATTGGTTTTCAGTACTGCTGTAAAAAAAAGCCACAAACTTGGTGGCTTTAAACAACAGAAATGTATTCTCTCACAGTTCTGGAGGCCACAAGTCTGAGTGAAGGTGCAATGCTACTTCCAGAGGCTCTAGGGAAGAATGAGTTTCTTGTCTCTTCCATCTTCTGATAGCTTGCTGGCACTTCTCTCTTTGTAGCTGCATTTCACCAATCTTTGCCTCCTTCTTCACACCACATCCTCTCTTCTCTCCATTCCTTTTCTCCCCCCCAACTTAAAAAAAAATCCAGTGTAGGTAACATACAGTTATATTAGTTTCAAGTGTATAATATAGTGATAAAACAATTCTATACGTTACTCAGTGCTCATCCTGATAAATGTACTCTTTCTTTTTAATTTTTAAAAAATACTTATTTTTGAAAAAGAGACAGAGTGTGAACAGGGGAGGGGCAGAGAGAGAGGGAGACATAGAATCACAAGTAGGCTCCAGGCTCTCAGTTGTCAGCACAGAGCCTGACGAGGGGCTCAAATTCACCAACTGTAAGATCATGACCTGAGTCAAGGTCGGTCACTTAACTGACTGAGCCACCCAGGTACCCCAATGATAAATGCACTCTTATTCCCCTTTACCTATTTCACCCTTCCCCCCACCTACCTCCCCTCTGGCAACCATTAGTTTGTTCTCTATAGTTAAGAGTGTGTTTTTTGGTTTGTCTTTCCTTCTTTATTTGTTTCTTAAATTCCACATATGAGTGAAATCATATGGTATTTGTCTTTCTCTGACTGACTTATCTCAGTTATAATACTCTCTAGCTCCATTCATGTTGTTGCAAATGGCAAAATTTCATTCTTTTTTATGGCCGAATAATATTCCATTGTATACATATACCACATCTTCTTTATCCATTCATCTATCAATGGACACAGGCTGCTTCCATAATTTGGCTGTTGTAAATAACACTACATCCTCCTCTCCTCTCTTGCTCTTGCTCTCAGTCTCTGTGAAAACTCTTTCTACTTGTATTTTATAAATGCATGTGATTGCCTTTAGGGCCTACCTGTTTAATCCAGGATAAACTCCTCAAGATCCCTAACTTCCTCATATCTTTTGCCATATAAGGTGATAGTCACAGATTCTAGGGGTTAGGAAGTGAATATATCTTTGGGTTTTTTTCCCCTCAGCCTACCACACCCACTTATATGACAAATGTACTAGTCTTAAATGTTTCTTGGAAGTAAATTAAGAGAATAGAAAATTAAAAGTAGTCAATCTGTACAAGTAGGAAAATAACAAATTATATACTTTTCACCTCATCATTATTCAAAGTCAAGATTGGCATGATCCCAAACAAAAGACAATGTTCATTAATTTCTTCATTTTCATATTAAGCTTTCTTTTAAACCTTCCCTTGGGACATTAACTGAATTAAACAATTAAAGTAGTAGATTTATCTTTTGGGGTAAGATAAAAGATAAGGTTCCATCCCTCTCTGCAGGTGTTTAGTGTAAAATGAAAACATGTCATGGTATTATGCTGATGTACAATTCACAGATATGAGAAGAAATTTGCAATTTATTTGTATTTTTCTTTACTTCAATTAGTTGAAATAATGATTTGGAAGTTCTGTAGTCATTTTTAGTTCATCAATGGCTATCTATCTTTTCCCTGCTCTCTTTAATTGTTACATATGACTCTACTACTGTTTATAAACAGGACACTTAATATTTCCCCCATAAAGATGCTCTGTTTTTCCTACCATGACATTAATTTTCCCATTCTTCTTCCCATCCTAATAGGATCAGACTTTTAAAGTATTTCCACTTCCCCACTTTCCTCCTCCTCTATTACCCCAATCCCAAAGTTTTCTGAAATGGTACAGTACCTAGAGTTTCCCTTGAAGTGTGCCCCTCTGTGTTAAGAATATTTACAGGCACACAGTTCTAGACAGTCTATTCTTATTAAGAACACACAGACACATACCTTTCTCTCCATTCTTCTCTCTGCTTTGTTCATTTATTGACATTTAGATTCTTTTCTCATGTATTTTCCTTATCTGGAGTGCTTGTTGTTGTTTTTTTTCCCCAGAAATAGCTTTTTTGTTTTTCTTCTTATAAAAGCAATACATACTTATTGCAATAAATATCCATATACTAAGGTTATATGGAGTCAAAAGCAAAAGTTTTTTTATAATGTTATTATTCCAGAGATAATCACTATTCATGCTAAGTGCATACTTTTATGGACCTTTTTTTCTACATACAGAGATACACATTTTTTTCTTCTGACAGAAATGTCACATTATCCACACTATTTTTTAACCTTCTTTTTTTATGATAATATTTTGTGAATATTTTTCCTGATAATAAATACTTGTTATCCCTTTGAATGGCTGCACTGAATTCTGCAACATACATACCATAACTTATTGAACCAGTCCCTACTGATGTTTGTTTAAATTGGTTCCAGTTTCTCACAATTATAAACAATGAGGCAATGAGCATCTTTATGCATTGTCCAATTTTTTCCCTTCAAATTCTTTTTTTCCCTGCAGCAAAAGCAGTTCTTTTTAAAAATTTAAAAAATCATTTTAATTTTTTCATCATGATAAATGTACTCTTTAATCCCCATCCCCCATGCCTCTCTTCTAGTAACTACTAGTTTGTTCTCTATAGTTAAGAGTTTGTTTCTTGATTTGTCTCTGTCTTTTCTTTGCTCATTGGTTTTGTTTCTTAAATGTCATATGTCAGTGGTATTTGTCTTTCTCTGACTTAATAATAAATTAATGGATTAATTAATGGATTAATTAATTAATTGATTGATTAAATAAATAATTAAAAATTAGCTCCATCCAAATAATTGAAAAGATTTAATTCTTTTTTATGGCTGAATAATATTCCATTGTATATACATACCACATCTTTATCCATTCATCTATCAATGGACACTTGGGCTGCTTCCATAGTTTGGCTGTTGTAAATAATGCTGCAATAAACATAGTGGTGCATGCACCCCTTTGAATTAGTGTTTTTGTATTTTTTGGGTAAATACCCACTAATGTGATCCTGAATTGTAGGGTAGTTCTATTTTTAATTTTTTGAGGAACCTCCATATAGTTTTCCACAATGGTACACCAATTTGCATTCCCACCACCAGTATAAGAGGGTTCCCCTTTCTCCACATCCTTGCCAACACTGGCTGTTTCTTGTGTTTTTGATTTTAGCCATTCTGACAGGTGTGAGATGATATCTCATTGCAGTTTTGATTTGCATTTCCTTGATGATCAGTGATGTTGACCATCTTTTCATGTGTCTGTTAGCCATCTGTATGTCTCCTTTGGAGAAATGTCTGTTCATGTCTTCTGCCCATTTTTTAATTGGATTATTTGTCTTTTGAGTATTGAGTTGTATCAGTTGTATATATTTTGATACAAACCCTTTATCTGATATGTAATTTTCAAATATCTTCTTCCATTCAGTAGGTTGTTTTCCTTCAAATTCCAGAAGTGAAATGAACAGGTTAAAGGGTTTACACATTTGGAAAATTGATACATATTGCCAAATTGTCATCCTAAAGGATTTTTACTTCTACTCATTTACTTCTACTCAGGGCATTCTCCCCCCATGCCCTGGCTATTATTATTCTTTAAAATCTTTGTCAGCTTGATAGGTGAAAAAATAGTTTCTCATTTTTAAACATAGGCATTTCTTTGGTTATTAATAAGATTATATTTGTATTTTTCCTTTGAAAACTTCTCACTTATATTTGTTGATTGGGATATTTTAAACCTTTATTCATTTGTAATATTTCTCCAAATATTAAAGATCTGTTTTTACTTATTGTATGTTGCAAATATTTTTCTTACTTTTTCACTTGCCTTTTAGCTTTATGGTGTTGTTCTCCTTGTAAGTTTATAATTTTTACATAGATATATTAAATCTGGTTCAATTTTGGATGCCATGCTTAGTATAGCCTCCCTTTCAAGTTATAGAAATAATTTGTATATTCTTCTATTCTGCCTACATTAAGACATTTTTAAGTTTTTTTAATATTTGAAAAGACAAATTATTCTTCAGCATTTTTTAAAGAAAATTCTTTGGCTGTTCAATGAATATTTTCTTCCAGATGGAAGGTCATTTTCATCTTTTTCATACCCTAGAGAGTCCAATGAGAGTTTTTGTGGAATTGTGTTTATTTGCAAACTGGCCCCACGTATAGAAGGCAGGAAGAGACCAATGAAAGAGGCAAACTACTCCAGATTGGTAGGTGGCAGATTTAATAAGCAAGGGAACTTACTTACAAGGGTTGCCTTGGGCAGCCACAAGACCAGTAGATCTCTGTCCCTGTTCACTACAACTTAGAGATCTTGGGGCGCCTGGGTGGCTCAGTCGGTTGAGTGTCCGACTTCAGCTCAGGTCATGATCTTGTGGTTCACAAGTTCGAGCCCTACATTGAGCTCTGTGCTTACAGCTGGGAGTCTGGAGCTTGCTTCGGATTCAGTGTCTCCCTCTCTCTCTGACCCTACCCAACTCTGTCTCTGTCTCTCTCTCTCAAAAATAAATAAAAACTTCTTTAAAAATTAAAAAAAAGAAGTTTATGTAGATATCTTAATCAGGTTTAATCATGTATTCAGCCCAGAGGGTCTCAACCATATCTTAACCTCTCAAGACTATGTCCTTGAAAATGGCTCCCACTGTGGAAATGGTAGACAGAACTTACATTCCAAGGACAGGGAATGGGGTGAGGAGGCTCCAGTTGACTGGGTCCAGCTCTCAGGTCAATGAGCAGGCATGTCCTCTTAATGGCCTTCTCTAATACTTCATCCCTCTTCCACATTATGCACTGAGCAGTCAATAAGGGATTTCACTAGCATAGAGATGGCTCATTTGGTGGCTATCTGGCCATTCTGGTGGGACATCCCATTGTAAGTTCCAGTAGATGATGCCTTTCCAGGTGTGATAGGGCTTTGGTGTTCTTAGTAGCATAGCATGTTGATCCACAGTGAGAGTGGGGGCAATGGCTATTTGCCACAACTCCCATTTATGGTATTGAGTGTCTCAGCAGGGGTCCCCAGTCTGGCATATGGGTCAATAGGCCCTACTGGTTGATTATTCAAAAGTATTAAAGCCTGGGACAGTACTTTAGTCCATCTGGCCCACGTGATTTTACCTGTTAGTAATTTAATCTGCTGCTTTAATATTGTATTTCTCCTTTCTATAAATTCTGCTGCTTGTGGATTGTAGGGGAGATGGAACCTCCATTCAGTGTGATGTTCTTTGCTCAGATTTGCATTTTATGACTTACCAAATGTGACCCCCAATCACTGTCTATTCAATAAGGATATCTGTACATGGTACTTGGCTTCTCTAATGCCGTAATGCAGCCTGGTTCATGCAGCAATAGGGGATAGCTTGGGTTAGACCAGATGCAGTAACAATACAAACCAAGGCATATTTAGGGGCGCCTGGGTGGCTCAGTTGGTTAAGCGTCCGACTTCGGCTCAGGTCATGATCTCGTGGTCCATGAGTTCGAGCCCTACATCGGGCTCTGTGCTGACCGCTCAGAGCCTGGAGCCTGTTTCAGATTCTGTGTCTCCTTCTCTGACCCTCCCCCATTCATGCTCTGTCTCTCTCTGTCTCAAAAATAAATAAACGTTAAAAAAAAATTTAAACCAAGGCATATTTAGAACTCTCATTCTGAGGGATGGGGTCAATATAATCAATCTGCCAATTCCTCATAGGTTGAGAGCTCTGGTGGATGGCCCCATACAACTTTGGCAATTGCTTCAGGCATTCAGAACATACAGGACATGTTGTTACAGTATTAATCAAGTCACTGTATTTCAAGGGCAATCCAGCATCCTTATCAATATGCCCTCCCAGCTGGGTGCTATGGTGGCCACTCTATGCACCAAGTCTGCATAACTACTGAAGGGTCAGTTGCTAGGGCCCATACCCAAGCCTGATTCCTGATTGCTAGCAGGTGTCAGTACCTTATGAGCTGGAACATGGAAGACAGTGAGGACTGCCTCAGGCTCTTGCAGGTGAACCCAAATGTCTTTCTACATATCTTCATCTCACAAAGACTTATTAAGGATCATCTACCCCTCAGCTTGCCATTGTCCAAACCATAGGGTTAATTTCTAGCTATCATTGCAGAGGGTTAATGGCCAGGATTCACAAGTCAAGCTTATGACTCTGACTGTAGCCCAGCGAACATCACACATTGAACATCAAACTTCTCTGAGTTCAGCCCATTGGCTGGTTTGGTTGGTTCCTTTTTCCAGGCATCTATATACCAGTGGGAATTTCCCTTACTCTCTCTACAGGTTGCAGGTGTCATCACAAAAATAGGAGCAGGAGCATTTGGCAGATCTACATACTTTACAGGAGTTGGGAACACCTGCATTTATAGACAGTGTGCTGGAAAACAGGGTACTCTTCTGCAGCAAATAGGCATGCCACTTAGTCACAGTAGGAGTTTGAGGTATGGCAGAGGTGGGTCAGTTGACCATATTCTCCATCCACTGCTTGATAGGAAGGGAAGTTCTTACTATGTTATGC
The DNA here is from genome assembly GCF_007474595.2 of Lynx canadensis. Classification (NCBI taxonomy): domain Eukaryota; kingdom Metazoa; phylum Chordata; class Mammalia; order Carnivora; family Felidae; genus Lynx; species Lynx canadensis. Next base: position 107,113,941 of record NC_044308.2, on the reverse strand, counting down.
TGTTCCTTTGTGAGAGACTCTACCAGGAGGAGTACTGTGTATACTGCCAGGAGCTATTGTTCTTTGGGGAGTATATTGGGTTTCTGCCCACTTCCAGAGCTGGGACCAAAATCCTAAAGGTATTCTCTTCTATTTTCTCTGCCACAGTGTCCAACCTATACCTTCTGGAGTCATAGACACATCTCACTCAAATGGTACGTCTGTGTGGGAGGTGCCCAGAACTTTAATCTGCTTCACTAGTATTTTTGCCTTTTTAAAGCTGGCTTGTTGTTCTGATACCCAGTCCTACATGTTCCCTTTTTTCACCAGATGGTATAAGACACAGAGATTCTGTACCAAGTGGGGAATAAAAGTCCTTCAAACCCCAAAATCCCTATAAAAGCTTGCACCTCTTTCATATTCTTAGGGGTTGGATAGGTTTGCACCTCATCAATCACAGCTTCTGGGATAACATGCATCTTACCTGACCAAACAACTCACAGAAACTTTACAGCAGTGTCTGGTCCTGGAATTTTCTGTGCGTTCACTGCCCATCCTCTCCCTCACAGATGTTCCAGCAAAGTCTGAAGAGTATCCTACAGCAGAAGCAAGGCTTTAATACATGTTAACATTGTATTTTCAATATAATGAGCCCACTTTAGGAAGAAGAAAAAGGCTGGGTCTCAGGCTATCATCTCATAACATAATGTGGGGCTGTGCAGGTAGCTCTGGGAAGGTACTTGAAAGGTCTATTATTACCCTTCCCATATGAAAGTAAATTGATCTTAGTTATCAGAAACCTGTACTTGTCAGAGTCTCCTGTAAATCTCTTTGATGATGAAACACTTTTGCATGGACACTTCTATTAATAATATGTATTTATATGGAATAACTTAAAGTTTAACATCACTTCTATTTATTTATTTAATTTATTTTTAAAATTTACATCCAAATTAGTTAGCATATAGTGCAACAATGATTTCACGAGTAGATTCCTTAATGCCCCTTACCCATTTAGCCCATCCCCCCTCCCACAACCCCTCCAGTAACCCTCTGTTTATTCTCCATATTTAAGAGTCTCTTATGTTTTGTCCCCCTCTCTGTTTTTATATTATTTTTGCTTCCCTTCCCTTGTGTTCATCTGTTCTGTGTCTTAAAGTCCTCATATGAGTGAAGTCATATGATAGTTGTCTTTCTCTGACTAATTTCGCTTAGCATAATACCTTCTAGTTCTATCCACGTAGTTGCAATAGCATCACTTCTTTTTTTTTTTTACAATGCTTTCCATGTAATTTAACATAACAAATAATCCTGATTAGTCTAATATCTCTTTTTTATAAGGAGAGAGAACACATCTTTTGAGATATTCTAGGGCCCCTTTGCAAAATCCCAAAGTTAGCTCAAGGTCAATAAAACTTTATTTAAAATTTGATTTGGGGGAAGTTTGTCAAACTATGAAAAAGTTTAAAATTCTTTTTCTTTAAGCTTATTTATTTATTTTGAGAGAAACAGAGACAGCACAAGTGGGGGAGGGGCAGAGAGAGAGGGGAAAAAGAGAATCCCAAGCAGGCTCCATACTGCTAGTGCAGAGCCCCATAGGGGCTTGAACTCACAAATCTGTGAGATCATGACCTGAGCCAAAACCAAGAGTCGGACACTCAACCAACTGAGCCACCAGGTGCCCCATCAAAAAGTTAAAAATTCTTGATTAAATAGGATCATAGGTCACTGTGATATAATACTTAGTTATCCATTTAACCAAAGTGACAATTAAAGACTTCAAAGGCAAATACTTAGGAATAAACTTAACCAAGGAGGTGAAAAACCTACACTCTGAAAACTATAGAGAAACAAATAAAAGACAACGCAAACAAATTGAAATTTATTCCATGCTCGTGAATTAGAAGAATTAATATTGGTAAAATTTCCATGCTACCCAAAACAATCTACAGGTACAATACATTCCCTATCAAAATACCAACAGAATTTTTCACAAAACTAGAAAAAATAGTTCTAAAATTTGTATGGAACTACAAAAGACCATACATAGTCAAAGCAATCTTGAGAAAGAAGAACAAATCTGGAGGTATCACAACCCCAGGTTTCAAGATATACTACAAAGCCATAGTAATCAAAACAGTGTGGTACTGGCACAAAAATAGACACATAGATCAATGGAACAGGATAAAGAAATAATCTGTGACAAAGGAGACAAAAGTATACAATGGATAAAAAGTCTCTTCAATAAATGGTGTTGGGAAAACTGGACAACTACATGCAAAAGAATGGAATTGGGACACTTTCATACACACACAAAAAAATAAACTCAAAATGAATTAAAGATGTAAATGCAAGCCATGAAACCATAAAAGTCATAAAAGAAAACATAGGTAGTAATTTCTTTGACATGTCCATGGCACCATTTTTTTCTAGATATGTCTCATCTTGCAAGGGAAGCAAAAGCAAAAATAAACTGTTGGGACTACATAAAAATAAAAAGCTTATGTACAATGAAGGAAGGCATCAACAAAATGAAAAGGCAACCTACTGAATGGGAAAAGATATTTGTAAATGTCATATCTGGTAAGGGGTTATTATCTAAAATAATGGAGAGCTTATACAACTGAAGATTAAAAAAAGCCCAAAACCCACCTGATTAAAAAATGGGTAGAACAACTGAATAGACATTTTTCTAAAGAAGACATACAGATGGAGGGGGGCACCTGGGTGGCTCAGACAGTTAAGCATCTGACTCTTGATTTTGGCTCAAGTCATGAGGTAAAGCCCCACATTGGATTCTTTCTCTCCCTCTCCCTCTCCCTCTGCCCCTCCTCCAATTGCTCATGCTCTTTATCTGTCTCTCTCTCTTAATACATACATACATACATACATACATACATACATACATAAGCCATACAGATGGTCAACAGATGTGAAAGGATGCTCAGCATCCCTAATCACCAGGGAAATGCAAACCAGAACCATAATGAGGTATCACCTTATACCTGTCAGAATGGTTAGTATCAAAAAGACAAAACATAACAAATGTTGGTAAGGATGTGGAGAAAAATGAACCCTTGTGCACTCTCTGTTGGTGGGAATGTAAATTGGTGTAACAACTGTGGAAAACAATGTAGAGATACCTCAAAAAATTAAAAATAGAAATGCCATATGATTCAGTAATTCCACTACTGGGTATTTACCCAAATTAAATGAAAACACTAATTTAAAAGATATATGCATCCTATTTATAACAGCATTATTTACAATAGCCAAGATATGGAAGAAACTCAAGTGTCCATCAGTAGATGAATGGATAGGGGCGCCTGGGTGGTGCAGTCAGTTAGGCGTCTGACTTCAGCCAGGTCACGATCTCGCGGTCCGAGTTCGAGCCCCGCGTCGGGCTTTGGGCTGATGGCTCGGAGCCTGGAGCCTGTTTCCGATTCTGTGTCTCCCTCTCTCTCTGCCCCTCCCCCATTCATGCTCTGTCTCTCTCTGTCCCAAAAATAAATAAACGTTGAAAAAAAATTTTTTAAAAAAAATAGATGAATGGATAAAGAAGATATATATATATGTTTCTAATGTATGGAAGAAGTGAAGATTGCTTTGTGTCTCTCTCTCTCTCTCTCTCTCTCTCTCCACACACACACACACACACACACACACACACACACACACACAATGGAATATTACTCAGCCATAAAAAAGAAGATCTTGCTATTTGTAACAACATGGATAGACCTGTAGGGTGCTTATGTAAGTGTAATAACTCAGGCAAAGAAAGGCAAATATCATATGATTTCATTTACATGTAGAATCTAAAAAAACAAACAAAAGAAGAAACAGACTGATAAATACACAGAACAAACTAGTTGCCAGAGGGGAGTAGGGTGGGAGATGGGCAAAATGGGCAAAAGGGAGTGGGAGATACAGGCTTCTAGTTATGGAATGAATAAATCCCAGGGACAGAGCATAGAGAATATCGTGAATGGTATGTTGATAGCATTGTATGATGACAGGTGGTAGAGAGAATAATATATAGACTTAAATCACTGTGTTGTAGAGCTGAAGCTAATATTGTGTGTCAGCTATACTTCAATAAATAAAAGAGACTTCAATGACAAATGCAGAAAGTTATATAGGTGGAAAAATAACTTAGCTCTTTTATTTTTTTTTAAATTTTTTAACGTTTATTTATTTTTGAGACAGAGAGAGACAGAGCATGAATGGGGGAGGGTCAGAGAGAGAGGGAGACACAGAATCTGAAACAGGCTCCAGGCTCTGAGCGGTCAGCACAGAGTCCGACACAGGGCTCGAACTCATGGACTGTGAGATCGTGACCTGAGCCGAAGTCGGCCGCTTAACCGACTGAGCCACCCAGGCGCCCCTAACTTAGCTCTTTTTTTTTTTTTTATGGAAAATTTATTTTTATTTTTTTATTTTTTTTTTATGAAATTTATTGACAAATTGGTTTCCATACAACACCCAGTGCTCATCCCAAAAGGTGCCCTCCTCAATACCCATCACCCACCCTCCCCTCCCTCCCACCCCCCCTAACTTAGCTCTTTTAGTAGAGAAGACTAAGTTTTCTTAGGTAATCAAAGACCTAATAAAGACGACATGAAGTATAGGAAATTATTTTGATAAAACACAGAATCTTTGTTTTCTAAGCAGATTATTTAAAGGATAAAAACATTTCACAATTCCATCAAGAATAGATCAATAGTCCAAGAAAACATTGTCCTTTTAGCATATGAAAGATTAAGTTTCAGTTTTATGTAAGTACAAAATTAATGTTAAAGCTTATTTTTCTTTAAACCAATTAAATACAGCTCTTTTACAGGTTAATTTTGGCAATACCCTCTGGAGGCAGAAAATCATCACATATACATAACATATATCCACAGACATACATAAACATATAGACAAATTCAAACAGAGACCCTATAGCTTTCATTCCAAAACTTTATCCATGAGTTGGTACAACAATATAAAACTCACTAGTTTATAGAACAGTTGAACCCAAATGTGTCTCTGACTGACAGAGTAAGTTAAGGTTACCCACTCACATGGCTAAAGCTTTTTATTAAATTTTTTTTTTCAACGTTTATTTATTTTTGGGACAGAGAGAGACAGAGCATGAACGGGGGAGGGGCAGAGAGAGAGGGAGACACAGAATCGGAAACCAGGCTCCAGGCTCCGAGCCATCAGCCCAGAGCCCGACGCGGGGCTCGAACTCACGGACCGCGAGATCGTGACCTGGCTGAAGTCGGACGCCCAACCAACTGCGCCACCCAGGCGCCCCTAAAGCTTTTTATTAATATTTGTGGAGAAAGTTTGTATCTGCCCTTTACCAGTAATCTTTTGGTGGACTAGATTCAGGGCAAGGGTGCTTCTACAGCACTCTGTATTTTCAAGAACTTCTTTCCCCCCTTTTTCTTCCTCTCAGTCAATTGTGGGCAGCATTTTAGTTATCTGTTGGGCTGTTTATATTTCAAATATGATAAATTTACAATCTCAAGGGACAAAGAAGGAAAGCAAGTTTTCTCCTAGGAGTTTTGGGGCATATTTTTCTATTTTCAAAATTCTAGGGTAATTACTATTAAATTTTTTTATTAGGGGTCAGACAGCATAGGGCGCTCTGTCTGTATCATTGTCAATAACCACAACATCCTCCCCTTTGCTTTCCTCACTTTCCCAGTAATTCTACCTTTTGGCGCCCTAATCAGGCTCTGTCAAGAGCACTTGGATCTTAATCTGTGGCAGTTTGTGCTCTCCTTGCTTTGCAAAATGGCATGCTAAAGTCTCCAATTTATTATCCTGCTCTCCCACCTGGTCCAGCTCCAAAGCTAGCAGAGTAAAGACAACTGCACGTCCTTCTCTAACTTCAGTTTTTCTTCCAACTTTCTAACTTGAGTTTACAGTCTTTCCGTAGGCATCAGTGGCCAGCTGAACTACCCACAACAGAAACCAGTTCACTGTGGCAGCTGTTTATTTCCCTTGTTTCCTGCAGTTTGCTGTGCAGAATTTCTCAAATGCATGAAATCAGCTTGTGTTTTTGAGGTGTCTATGTACTTATGTGGGGATCCACAAGCATCTGACATATGGGCCACCCCTCCCCACTTAGAAGTCAATGGCCTACTTGGAATTTCCCCTGCAGATGCCTCTTTCCCAAGGCCTATTTCTTTGGTTTTTTGGCTGGCTCACCAACTGTTAGTTCAAGAGGGCAAGGAGAGACCAAACAAAGAGGCAGACCACTTCAGACTGGTAGGTGGCAGGCTTAATAAACAAGGGAACTTACAAGACTCACCTAGGTGGCACAAGATGAGTAGATCTCTGCACCCACATGTCAAACCTTAAAAGTTTATAGAGGTCTTAACTGGTTTCAGTCAGGTTAAGTCCAGGTTGTCTCAAAAACACCTTACTCTCTCAAGGCTATGTCCTTGAAAATGACTCCCATTGTGGGAATGGTAGGCATCCCAAGGATAGGGTGGGGCTGAGGAGCCTTTGAGTGCCTGGGTCTAGCTCACAGGTCAACCAATGGTCATGTCCTCTTAATGACCTCCTCCAGCAAATTGCATTACGTAAATAGATTAATTTGGGATAAAGCACATCCTTACGACATTGAATATTCCCATTCAGGTACATGGAATGGCTGTCATTTTTTCAAATATTCTTTTATGTCATTCAATAAGATTTTATAGATTCCTCATATAGGAAAAGCAGATCATGAGAACTGAAAAAGTATCATGGTTTGAGGTTATTATTGCAAAGGTTTTAAGTCCTATACAATCCCATAGGTTTTGAAGGCATCATTGTATTCCAGCACTGTACAATAATTAACGTTTACTATTGTTTAAAATGAATGAGGAAGTTTTTCCATTGAGTCTCACTGAGTTGGTAGATATAGATAACTAGAAGGGGGAAGAGGAGCAGAAAATGAGGTTATGGCTTGAAAAATTATCAAGAGCAAGGCCATGGTAATTGACCTGTCCTGTCGCCTCCTACTCCTGTGAATGAACTCAGACCAAAGCCTAAGAAATAGTCTGTAATGAAATTGATTGATTAGCCTGGGAAGGTATAGGTCTCTCAAAGTAGAGCGTTTGTGCTTACTCTGAGCTTAGAAATTATGCTAGTGCATTTGACAATTAGTAAGGAGCCTGAGAGATTTAATGATAAAATGAGGAAGACATATGATGCTTTTCTATATGGGGACAGGGGTATGGAGGTGTGGGGGGAAAGTGCAATGAGAAACTCCAGGGAAAACAAAATATGTATAAGAAATCATCAATCAAATATGAAACAAACTAAAACATGGCGTGATTATAATTAATTGATGGAGACTAAACAAAGAAAATTTGATTAACTTTGATGCTTGGAAATTTGATGCAATCAATTTTCTTTTTTTAAAATTTTTTTAACGTTTTATTTATTTTTGAGACAGGGAGAGACAGAGCATGAACAAGGGAGGGTCAGAGAGAGGGAGACACAGAATCTGAAACAGGCTCCAGGCTCTGAGCTGTCAGCACAGAGCCCGATGCGGGGCTCAAACCCATGGACCGCGAGATCATGACCTGAGCCAAAGTCAGCCGCTTAACCGACTGAGCCACCCAGTCACCCCAATGCAATCAATTTTCAAATGACATGTTTGGTGACATGAAATTTTATCATCTCCACTTTTCTGCATTTAAAAGAACAAAAAGGGAATCTCTTGACTTATACAACTGAAAGTCCAGAAGTAGTTGACGTCTCTCTATCTTGCTTCTGCTTTTGTCTGTGTTGCCTTCATTATAGGGCAGGTTTTTTCCATATGGTGAGAAAGATGATTATCAGCAGCTTGAGCCTTAGACGATTTTTGGAGTCCATCAGCTTTGACATACATTTTCCTTCTACCAATCTGCATATATTTAAAGAAAGACTGTCCCCAGAGATGGAGTGCTGTGATTGGCCAGGCCATTCTTGGCCTGGTCACATGTCCATTCCTGAGATGACTAGGAGCTAGTGGGAGCTAGATACATAGTGTTATTGGTTTCTATTAAGAAAGAGGAGCTCTGTTGTCTAAGAAGGACTCCTGAATATCCTGAGACTGTTTCTCTAAAACTGATGTAATCTGTTTTGTGATCTTGTACCCTACTGGAAACCAGAAGCGGGGCGGGGGTGGGGTTGGTATGCAGGGTACAACTTTAAACTTCTAAGAAATATCTTAGTTGTGGCTAGTTTAAAAGTTTCTTTTAGATAACTCAGTCTTTTTCTTTTAAAAAATTTTTTTACTTATTTTTGAGAGAAAGAGAGAGCATGCAGGCAAGCAGGGGAGGGGCAAAGAGAGGGAGATGGTGACTTCTGAAACGGGGTCTCTGCTGACAGCAGACAGCAGACAGCATGATGCAGGCTCCAACTCATGAACAGTGAGATGGTGACTTGAGCCAAAGTCAGATGCTTAACTGATTCAGCCACCCAAGTGTCTGCTAACTCAGTCTTTTTCAGATAAATACTAAATCTTTTAGATTTCCTGTCTCTAAAATGGCATTTTTTAATCTGTGGGGGATGGGGCAAATGTGATTTTATGGTGAGATAAATGGGAGCTTTGGGATACATTTGGTATTCTTTGGATCTTTTGTGGTCTTTGCTGTGGATTGGTCCCCTTATAACCTTTTGGAGTGTTGCACAGGCACGTATTGCTGGAATTTAGGCTTCCAGACATCATTTACCTTCAGGACCAGGAATGAAACACCATACACTTTGTCCTCTGCCCATACCTGTATAAGTAGTGTCTTCATTAAAGTCCATCACTTAAGTCATCTGAGATGATCTTTTAAAGTTTGTTTATTTATTTTGGGGAGGGGAGGAAGGGCAGAGAGAGAGAGGGTGGGGGAGGAAGGGCAGAGAGAGAGGGAGAGGGAAAATCCCAAGCAAGCTCCACGCTGTCAGCACAGAATCTGATGGGGACTTGAGCCCATGAACCATGAGATCATGACCTGAACTGAAATCAAGATTCAGACACTTAACATGACTGAGTCATGCAGGCGCCCCAATCTGGGGTTATTGTTTAAATGTTTGTTTGTTTAATAATTTATTTTTGAGAGAGAGAGGGTGAGTGCATGTTTATGCCTGTGTGTGGATGTGTGCCAGTGCCAGGGAGGGACAGAGAAAGAGGAAGAGAGAATCCCAAGCAGGTTCCATCTTGTCAGCACAGAGCCCCATGTGGGGCTCAATCTTATGAACCACGAGATTATGACCTGAGCCAAAATCAAGAGTCGGTCACTGACTGAGCCATCCAGGTGCCCCTGGGGTGATTTTATTTCCTATGGGGATGGTGACTGATATAGAGTTGCTGACTGACTGAACTAAAAGTTACTGAGGTCACTACTTTAACAAAAGTTACTGAGGTCACTGTCATACCAATCACATATGTATATCTCTATTATAGTATTCATAGCCATTAGTATCGGTCTCCACTGTCAGTTGTGAGGCTTTTAAGAGCAATAACTTTTTCAGCTTTATAATCCCAGTATTTAGCATACTGCATAATTAAGTACTACATAAAATGCCATAGACTTTAGAGAAATAGCCATAGACTTCAGAGAAAAGGATATTTATAATAGTCAGGTCAGGCTTTATGAGGAGGTTGGGACCTGAACTCTGAAGAATGGATAGATCTAGATTGAGTCAAGAAGAAGATATTTTCCAGCTGACAGAACAATGAACACAAATCCATGGAGGCTTAAACAATTATAGTATCTTCATGGATCAGTGAGGGAATTGGGCTGCTAAAAATAGAGAGATTTTGTTGGGAAATAAAGTTGAGGTCAAATTATAGACAGTCCTAAAATAGTGCAGACATTCCAATTTAAAGCAGAGTAAAATTTAATCATTAATTTCTTTCAAATTAGGCAGGTACCATAATGACACAGATGTAAGAAAAGTCAGTATTGTTGTAGGATAGAATAGAAAGAATATAGGATAGATCAAAGGAACAGGTTGCCCCCAGTCTGTTACAGTAATCCAGATGTGAAATATTATAACCATTTTTGACCACTTCCCATTCTTTCATTTATTAAGTATCTGTTCAGTGTCTATCTTTTGTCCGGCACTGGCTAGCTATTGGGCATACAATGGTGAGTAAAAAAAGGAATAAAATTAAAGCGTGATGTGACAAATGATAAAATAGGGAAAGTAAATTAAAATTTAAGGTCCCGCTTAATAGGACTTTAGAAGTAGGTATACTTGAAGGAAACAGGATTGCACCAAAAACAGAATCAAAGATACGTGAACAATAAAACAATGAATGGGTCAAATTAACATTAAATGATGCCTATAAGATCTACAAGAACAAAAAAGGCTATTTGTGTGTTTGTTTGCATTTGCCTAATATGGTTTGCACACACTTAGAAGGAAACCTACTAGCATTAGGATTATTGTCAAGAAAATAGAGCAGAGTTGTCAAATAACTACTCATATTTTTTTGACTTGGTAATTCAAGGAAGTGATGAAAGTACAAATCTAATGTGGCCAGGGGATCAAATGAGGAAACAAAGGAAAGGGGTTTGTTTTAATTGATATTAATATGTAAATTTAATATTAAAATGTAAATTTCATCATGCATATTTGAAAACCATCTTTTAAACTTGTTGGTTTTTTTCATTAATCTAATTGCCATTCATGTAAATAAATTTGTGTTAGCAGATTCACATTGCGTCACTTCTTCTATGAGTGTTTTCCCTGTAAAGATTGTTCTTAGAATGAGGTGTGTTGACACCTCAGTAAATGACACACTTTATAATTGTGTGTCAATTGAATTGGAATTATTCATTGTGACTGTCAAGGTGTTTGTGTGTGTTGGGGGTTGTGGGGCAGATAAGGTTGGGTCTGTTCTCATGAGCCTACAGTATAAAGGATGAGATAGATATTTACACAATAATTGCACAAATAATGTAGAATTATAACCATGTTAAAGACTATGAAGGATAAATACATGAACTCTGAGGGTTTATAAGGAGCATTATTGAGGCTATGATACTTGAGTTGAGATTTGAAGGATTAAGAGTTTATTAAATGGAGGATAGAGCATTCCAGGCTGAGCAGCCAGCAAGTGCAATGTCTGGAAAGAAACATGTTAAGAACTGAAAGAAGGCCGTAAGCCTGGTTTGCAGGGAAGAGAATAGGGGTGGTATAATATGAAGCAGAGATAAATAGGGACAAGACCATAAAGGATCTTATAAACCATGATAAAAATTTTGCCCTTAGAACAGTAGGTAGTCATTGCCATGGAAGTGTTTTTTTTTATTTTTTTTATTTAAAAAAAATTTTTTTTCAACATTTATTTATTTTTGGGACAGAGAGAGACAGAGCATGAACGGGGGAGGGGCAGAGAGAGAGGGAGACACAGAATCGGAAACAAGCTCCAGGCTCTGAGCCATCAGCCCAGAGCCCAGCGCGGGGCTCGAACTCACGGACCGCGAGATCGTGACCTGGCTGAAGTCGGACACTTAACCGACTGCGCCACCCAGGCGCCCCGCCATGGAAGTGTTTTAAGGGGTGTGTGTGTGTGTGTGTGTGTGTGTGTGTGTGTGTGTGTGACAGAGACAGAGAGACCGACAGACACAGAGAAAGAGAGAGTAATATATTTGCATTTAAGAATCACTCCATCAAAGGATAGATGAAGAATGGGCTAGAGGGCCAGGGTAGATATGCAGCAAAACTAGTCCAGAAGCTATTATAATAATCCAGGTGAGAGATTGATGGTAACCTGGACTAAAATGGTGGCAATTGAGATGGAGAGAAATGTATGGATTCAAAAGATATTTAAGAGGTAAAATTGGTAGGGCTTGTGATAGATTAGATATGGGGGATGATATGAGAGGAAGACTGTCAAGGATGATGCCTAGATTCATGGCATGTACAAATTGATGCTGGTCACATTTATGAAGAGATAATGAAAAAGGCCCAGCATTTGTGGAGGGAAAAACATGAGTTGTTTGGATTTATAATGTAGGCAATTAAGATACTTGCATCTGGAACTCAGAGGATAGGTATCACAGAAAGTTTCTGTTTTTTTGTTTTGTTTTTTTTTTTTTTTTTTTTTTTTTTTACTTCCTAGAATTTAAATCCACTTTTGTTTGGAGAATTTTTACCTTCAGTCTGAGGGAAACAAGAGATGGAACATGTGGCCTAGGCTTCTCCAAGTCAAATGTACCCACCCCAAATTTTGAATTGGGAGTTAAGTGACACAAAGAAGTGTGCCCTAGGAAGAATTCCCTCTGGCAGTGGTGGCAGTTGAAATAAGATCAAGTTTGTAGGGTAGTTGTGGTAGTAGAGGTAATAGAAGCATCTTGTGCTGGTGGTAGTGGTGTGAACTGCTGTCCTTAGTGCTTGTTTGTGGTTGTGTTTTCTTTGCCTGCAGTTACATGGGATGGGTTTGGGCATTGATCCTTGCTAGGTTGCCTCTGAGTCTAAATCCCCTATTCTGGGGATTTTGTGATAGGCACTATAATTTGACCAAATTCTGTTTTTACTTAAATCAGCCAGGATCACCTTCAGTTGTTTGCCACTAAGGATGTGGATTGATACTAGAGGTCTGGGCTAGAGATATACATTTGTGATTCATCTCTATAGTGGTTGTGGTGGAAGCTGTGTACAGGGATGAATTACTAAAATATAGAGTACAGAATGAGCAGGACTAGGATTGAACCCAAGGAATTTATAACATTTAATGATTAAGTAGAAGAGGAGGAGTCTGGAAGAAGAGATCAGTTATTAGAAATAGTAGAAAAATCAGGTAAATACTATATCTTAGAAGCCAAGGGTTGGAGTTCTTAAAAAAATAATCTCTACACTCAACATGGGGCTCAAATTTATGACTCCGAGATTAAGAGATGCATGCTGTACTGACTGAGCCAATGATGCACCCCAAGATGTTGAAGTTATTGATTTTCACTCTACATGTGAGGAAACTAATGTTGGGTTAGAAACCTGCCAGTAGTATGATTGAACCAGAAGTTGAGTCCATATCTGCCTGCCTAGAAAAATCATTTATACAGGAGTGCTGATGTGTAGGGGGCACTTGTACCCCAATGTTTATAGCAGCACTTTCAACAATAGCCAAATTATGGAAAGAGCCTAAATGTCCATCAACTGATGAATAGATAAAGAAATTGTGATTTATATACACAATGGAATACTACTTGGCAATGAGAAAGAATGAAATATGGCCATTTGTAGCAATGTGGATGGAACTGGAGAGTGTTATGCTAAGTGAAATAAGTCATACAGAGAAAGACAGATACCATATGTTTTCACTCTTATGTGGATCATGAGAAACTTAACAGAAGACCATGGGGGAGGGGAAGGAAAAAAAAAAGTTAGAGAGGGAGAGAGCCAAACCATAAGAGACTCTTAAAAACTGAGAATAAACTGAGGGTTGATGGGGGGTAGGAGGGAAGGGAGGGTGGGTGATGGGCATTGAGGAGGGCACCTTTTGGGATGAACACTGGGTGTTGTATGGAAACCAATTTGACAATAAATTTCATATTAAAAAATCATTTATAGAGTTGATTGGATATATATGAGGGATACATCAAAGACTGTGAATATAAGAGATGAAGGGAGTAATGAGTTGGTATAACATACCAACTTTCCATGTCTTGATTTTGGGGAGACTTACTGTGCTACTGAGACAGGGATATTAGAGGGAAAGGAAGAGATGACTCTGGATTTGGATCAGACTGAACCAAGACTGATGGAAAAGCATGTAAATATAAATATTTATATAACTCTCAGATAATAGGATAGGACTGGAAATATAGGTTTGGGAGTTTTAAGCATAGAAATGATAACTAAAGACATGAGCATGAATGATCCAAAGAAAAGAATATAGAGAAGGGTAGAGTTAAAGAAAAGGAGAGGTAGAGAACTATAAGAGAGTAGTGTCTTGGAATTTGGGGTTGCAGAGAATTTTAATAGGACTAAATATAAAACAGAGTTCAAAAAATAGGTGGAGGGGAAAGACTGAGAAAAGACCATTAGATTTGGAATAAAAACATTTTATTGATTATCTGAGAAGCAGTTAAATGTGATGGGGATAGCTGTTGAGTTTAAAAACTCAATAGGGAAAGGAGTGGAAAGCAATAGTAAATATAAGACATGCTTTCTATTGGATAGATTTAGCAGTAAAAGGAAGGAAAGGAATACAGTACAATTAGAATGGGGACCAAGTTTAAATACAGAATTTCCTCAGATTCTGATTTGCATGTTTGGAGCAAGGGGAAGACACTAATAATAGGTGGGGAGAGATTTTTACAGGAGTACTTTCCCAGAAAATGATTTGTTAGGATAAATGTTTACCTGAGTCAACTGTCTGTAATTTTTCAAATGGTGTTCAGTATTTCATTGGGGGGATATAGAAGGAAGAATAAAATTTGTTATTTAAAAGTCTCCAGTAACTGGAACTTCTTCATCTTTATTGCTGTCCAGAAGGGATTTTTTGGAATGGGATCTGTGGTAGTGATTTTAGTAGAACTCAGTTGTATTTTCGTGAGAGTAATTAGGATATATATAGATGTGAATTTAAATGCAAATAAATTGATTTTCAGGTGTCAGTAAGGTGGTGTTTCTAGGTTTCCACAAATTTTCATAAGAAAATCTACTGTTAAGTTGAATTCAATCAACTTTTCTGACCTATCAAATTTTCTTGACCATCATAGCAAGCAAGACTAAATAACTGTAGCCTTCCTATTTATGCTCTTATGCCTTCCTAAAAAGGTAGCAAATAAATATATCATAAGCAAGTATAAGAATAAAGCTGCTAAATCTCTTCCATCATCAGACTTACATTAGTTTTGATGGGTTACTATCATTAATACTAATGAGTAACATTACATCACAGTATAATAAAATCAGTTATGCGCATATAATCTGAGGCATTTAAGCGAAAAAAAGCTCTGAAAATTTCTCTTTCATTTTAATAATCTGTGAATTTAGGCTTTGGTAAATTGAGACAATTATTTAGAACACTGGGTATTAAAAATATCTTTACCAGAAATATACCAATAATTAAAGCAGTTTGGGGGCTTATTCGCTTAAATTAGTTTTACTCCACTCTCTTTTTCACTTTGGATATGCTGACAAAGTCTAAGAGCATAAATTACCTAAACACAGCATTTGGACAAAAAACGTTAATGTTCATTTTATTTGAAACTAAACAAATGAGTCATTCAAAATGTTTGTTGAATGAAAATGCATTCGAACTCTTATACTTGCTTTTAAAGAAGTTTTGAAAACGCTGAATGCAAAAATATATTTTGATGATTGATTCTAGCGGTTTTTACTTTCACGTTACGATAATATCGATGTTCCTGCTGTTCTGCAAAATACTTTTTTAAACTGCTAGGTTACAAGAGGAATGAATAGTCTTCCTGACGTGTTCCCTGTTGTTTCAGGGCTTCTCTTGTAACTCCAGCACCACTCCTGGGGGTTTAGGGTGTTGGGTTCTCTCCTCGCCCCAGGGGAAGGGGTGATGGCCGCAGCACTGGTCTCGCGGGGAGTTTAATCTCGCTCTTCAGCGCGATCTGCGGCTCCCGTTCTCGGCTTCGCGGGGTCTCGCGGGGCTGGGTGGGGCCGAGGCGGGACTGCCGTCGGCTTTTCAGTGTCCGGGTACGCGTCGAGTACCCCGCGCTCCGGACCCAGAATAAAGTGTGGGACCCGGAGAAGGAAGGGCGTGGATGTTCGGGTCCCGGAGGGAAACTTGAGGTGGGCGGGAAAGGGAACTGTCTGTATGTGGCGGTTATTCCCTGGGCGAGCGGCTCTGAGGGATTTGGGGGGCTGGCGGGCCCTGTCCCCAGAGTTCGACCAGAGGTCGCGTGGGGGTTTGATGGCGCGTGGGTTGGGGGGTTGGGGGTGGCCCCGGGTGAGGGGAGGCTCGATGGCTGTGAGGGTGTTGGTCCCGAGCCAACCTCCCGCTTCAAAACGCGCGGGAAGAGTGGCTCCTTGAATCTGCGAGTTAGGAGTGAAGCGACGCCCCGTCTCAGGCGTATTTTGTAATGCGAATTGGCAGTCCTGTGAAAACCTCCGCTTTTTGGAGTCCTGGTGGTAAATTCCTAAGGGTAAAATTGCTCTCTTCCTGGGTTTTACCTTGCTGTTGGTAAAGGACTTTGTTTAGGACTCTTGCTACGCGTAGTAGTACACACGCCAAGAAAGGACATATTCAGATACTAGTTATTTTCAAAGGCGTATCGTTTTGGGAAGTCTTGGTGTCTGTGGACTCCAGAAGATTCAATGACTTATTGCAGTACCACATATAAACAATTATGAAGGCTCTCTCCGCCCCCCAGGTATTTCAGTCGTGCAGCGACATTCAGCAAGTATTAAGTGCCCAGTACTGGACTGAAGGTGTTCCTCCCCTTCCCAGTGCTTGCCCCCCACCCCATATTTTTCTGTAATAATGTCTGATTAGAAAGTTTGCTACCGAATGAATATATGCTGTTTTGCATATGACTTCAGAAATTCCTTCTTGTGTTTTTTAGTGTAGCATCCAAGATGAATGACAGCCTATTTGTCAGTTTGGACAGGCTTTTGCTAGAATTTGGTAGGTATAAAATGAAAATAAAGAAATGGGTAACTATTTGTATTATTATTTAACATTTAACAACGAAGTGAAGTCACAAAATTATTTATTTTAGTTTTCCAGTATGAGCAAGATATAAGTACTAAAGAAGATATGATTCAACGGATTAACAGTAAGTCATTTGGTATGATAAAGGTATTTAGTTTTTAAATTTTTTATGGCATATAAGATAATAATGCAGTTGCCAACTTACAGTTGGCATTATAACCTTTGTGCCAGTTCTATCTAGTGACTAATGCTATTTGCTTGAACTACAGATTCTCAATAATAAATTTCTGTATTCAGCATTTAATTATTCTGTGTTGAAGAATTTTGCTTTAAGCAGAAATAACCCCTTTGGCCCAGGTCATGATCTTGCACTTCATGAGTGTGAGCCCTGCTTGGGCCTCTGTGCTGACAGCTCAGAGCCTGGAGAATTCTGTGTCTCCCTCTCTCTCTGTCCCTCCCCCACTCAACACTCTTTCTCTCTCAAAAATAAAAATTAAGAAATAACCCCTTAATTCAGTGCAGTTAAAAATATGTTTTTTTTTCTCAGACAACACCAGTTACTTCAAACATTTTATTGAAAAATTTTTGGTTTTATTTTTAAATTTATGTTCTTTTTTGTAGTTTCAAGTTTGTATTTATTTTTAATCTATTTTATTTGAGAGAGAGAGTGTGAGTGCCAGTGGGGGAGAGCAGCAGAGGGAGACAGAGAATTTTAAGCATGGGGAGCCTGATGCCAGGCTTCCTCCCCACCTTGGGCTCATGAGCTGAGCAGAAGTCCAGAGTTGGACGCATAACCTACTGAGCCACTCAGGTACCCCTCAGGTTTTTATTTAAATTCCAGTTAGTTAACATACAGTGTAGTATTAGTTTTAGGTGTAGGATTTAGTGATTCATCACTTAGATACAACACCCAGTGCTCATCACAAGTGCAGTCCTTAATACCCATCACTCATTTAACCCATCCCCCTGCCTCCTCCCCTCCAGCCACCCTCAGTTTATTCTCTATAGTTAAGAATTCGTCTTATGGTTCCCCCCCCCACTCTATTTTCCCTGTGTTCGTTTTGTGTCTTAAATTCCACATATGAGTGAAATCCCATGGTATTTGTCTTTCTCTGACTCACTTATTTTGTTCAGCATAATACTGTCTAGCTCCATCCATGTCATTGCAAATGGCAAGATTTCATTCTTTTTTGTGGCTGAATATTACGTTATATATATATGCCACATATTCTTTATCTATTCATCAGTTGTTGGACATTTGGGGTCTTTCCAGAATTTGACTATTGTTGATAGTGCTACTATAAACATCGATGTGCATGAGCCCCTTTGAATCAATATTTTTGAATCCTTTGGGTAAATACCCAGTAGTGCAATTGCTGGATTGTAGGGTAGTTCCATTTTTAACTTTTTGAGGAACCTCCATACTGTTTTCCAGAGTGGCTGTACCAGTTTGCATTCCCACCAACAGTGCAGAAGGGTTCCCCTTTTTCCACCTCTTTGCCAACATCTGTTGTTTCCTGTGTTGTTAATTTCAGCCATTCTGACAGGTGTGAGGTGATAGCTCATTGTAGTTTTGATTTGTATTTCCCTGATGATGAGTGATGTTGAACATCTTTTCATGTGTCTATTAGCCATCTGTATGTCTTCTTTGGAAAAATGTCTCTTCATGTCTTCTGTCCATTTTTTTTTTTAACGTTTTATTTATTTTTGAGACAGAGAGAGACAGAGCATGAACGGGGGAGGGGCAGAGAGAGAGGGAGACACAGAATCGGAAACAGGCTCCAGGCTCTGAGCCATCGGCCCAGAGCCCGACGCGGGGCTCGAACTCACAGACCGCGAGATCGTGACCTGAGCTGAAGTCGGACGCTTAACCGACTGCGCCACCCAGGCGCCCCAAGAGTGAATTTTTAAAAATCTTTTTAGACATGACCAGAAGTCAGGGGTCAGGATTGATGCATGCCACATTTTCAGGAATAATTCTGAAAAATGATATTATGAGTGAAATGGCAAAGCAAATTACATACATACAGTATTTTAAGATCCAACATAAAAGCTATTATAAAATAGAACCATTAATTTCTTGATTTCTGAAAAGGTAGAATTTGGTTACCTTTCTGTGACAAAAAAGAATACGGAGTATGAGTGCTAATAATTTATTTTAATGTTTAAGAAATTCTATTTTTATCTTGTATTTTTTCACTAGTAATAAGTGAGTTGAAGGTGTATTTAATAATTTTTGACACGGAATCAGTGAAGGGAAAGTTTACATTTGTCCAAACCGAAACAAGTTAGTATCACATATGACTAAATGTTTACATGAACGCATACAATAAGATGCCACTGATTCTAGATAACACTTGATCTAGCCTTCTTATGTTAAAGATGAGGAACAGGGTCTTTTTTTTTTAAATTTAAAGTTTTAATTTAAATTCCAGTTAGTTAACATACAGTGTCATATTAGTTTCAAGTGTACTTCTCTTCAGTCCAAACACAAATCCTTTGCTTCTGGATCTATGAGCAAGCCTGGTTCTGGTTCTGTGCTTTTTAGTATAGGGCCCTTCCCATCTCAAACCTCTCTTCTCCATTCTCTAACTCCTCTCCTTTTAGCTAAGTTGCCATACCCCTTTTTCCTCTGTGTTCGTTAATTTTGAATTTATGACTTCTACCTTAAGAAAATAAACATTTCTCCTTTTCAGAATGCTTTGAAGATATTAAAGAAAACAAGGCAGCTATTTGTAAGATACATGAAACTATAAATACGACAGATGAGGAAATTGGTCATTACTGTAAACATAGTGAGGAGATCAAAGACAACTGTAGTAAGTGAGTATTTGAAAGAAATGAACTTTCAGTAATTGTGACTGGATTCTTTATTTAAGGTTTCTGTTATTTATAATTTATAGTTTTTATACTTGGAGACACTGTTGCTTTAAAGTAGTATTTTGTATTAGCAAAATAATGAATCAGGTCTTAAATTGCTTTGCTACATGCTTCTGTAAAAAGGGCTTATAGGAGGATCAAAAGAAAAATAGAAGCACTGTAAGATCTAATTCAGATCCAAATAGTTTGCAGAATTTTGAATAATATAGGCTCAGTATATAAAATTCCTATTGGATAAAGTTGAAACAATTTCCGTATTTGAATTTTTAAGATTTATTTTTATGTAGGAGAATCTAGCCTAAAATAAGTTGATTTTCAAAGTGAAAGTACTTACTATGTTAAGAATTATTTCAACATGGCTTCAGGTTCTGGATCCTAATGGTTAAATTTACTATAAGACATAAACATTTTGAAGCAAAGGCTTACTAATAGAACTTTATTATATATTACAAAAATAAAATGTGTCAGGGTGTCTGGGTGGCTCAGTCGGTTAAGCATCCAACTTCAGCTCAAGTTATGATCTCGCAGTTCATGAATTCAGGCCCCGTGTTGGGCTCTCTGCTGACGGCTCAGAGCCTGGAGCCTGCTTCAGATTCAGTGTTTCCTCCTCTCTCTGTCCCTCCCATGCTTACGCTGTGTCTCTCTCTGTCTCTCAATAATAAATAAACGTTAAAAAATTTTTTATAAATAAATAAAATGTGTCAATTTTCTGTACTTAATATAGACCATTGTCTTTGTATTAACTACTATATTTCAGAATCCTATTTGTTTAAAAATATATTGTTATTCAAAAAATTTTTAAATATTTTATTTTATTATTTCTTTTGAGGGCAGGGGAGGGGCAGAGGGAGAAGGACAGAGAGAATTGTAAGCAGGCTCCACACCCAATGCAGAGCCCAATGTGGGGCTTGATTCCATGATCATGAGATCATGACCTGGCTGAAATAAGGAGTCAGGTGCTTAATCAACTGAGCCACCTGTTATTCAGAATTTTAATAAATCTTTTTTAATTTTCCCCTTTATAAAAGTAGCACATACCTAGTATAGAAATTCAAAAAGTATACAAATGTGTGGAATAAAAAGTTACTCTGTCTGCAGTTCCCACCTCAACCCTGTCCTCTTCCTTAAAGGAAATCATTTTTAATCATTCTGAGAATCTTTTCAGGCATTTTTCAATAAAAATTCAATATCATTATTACATAGACATATATATATATATGTATGTCTACTTTTTCTTTTTATAATATGGGATCATACTGTACTTATAGTTTTTAAATTTAACAGTATGTTATGTAAATTGTGCTATACATGTAATGATTATGTATAGATTTAATTCTTTAACAGCTCCATAGGATTTTATAGTATTGATGTATCTTATATCATTTAACCATTCCCCTATTAATAGACATTTAGGTTTCCAGTTTTTCCCTAATATGAGCAACATGTACTGGTATCCTTCCATATTAATGGACCTGTTGCTATAGAATGAGCTTCTAGACATGTAGTTGTTAGATCAAAGAGTATGCACATTTAACTGTTTGATAGATAATGCTGAACTGCTCTCCAAAAAGATTATATGAATTCATACTTCCACCAACAGTATATGAGAGTTCTTGCTTCCTCATACCCTTGCCAACACTGAAATTATGCTTAAATTTTTGTTTAAATTTTTTGGCAATCTGATCAACAACAAAAAACCATATATTATTGAACTTTTTCTTTTATTTTGATTTAAGTTTTATTGTAGGAAGTTTTACCAGTGGTTTCCTTCAACTAGATGCAGTGGGTGCTGGAAAAGTAGTTTCCCGTTAGAATCTGCTGTTCTAAGAACCAGTTGTAGAACCAGTACAAGATGTACTGTACTTCAGACAAGCTTAATCTCTCGCTGGGTTCCAAGGACAGTTAGTAGAGATCTTAATATCATGATATACCTCTAATTCATGATTTCACCATACTGGTTAAGAGATTGAAATGTGGAATATGAATTCATGAAAGTACTAGAAGAATTGTAAGTGACTGTATAATCTTTGAGAGTAGAAGACCTTTCTAAGTGTGTCACCAACAGTAGAAACTACAGAGGAGACAATGGATAAATGTGACTACACACAAATTAAAATGAAAAATGCCCCCAAATGGTATAAAAGGCAAAAGAATAAGGTTGGAAAAGTGTCAAGTAATGGTTATTTTTAAAAATGTAAAGTACTTGTGGAAACTAATAAGCAAAAGCCCTGTTAGAAAAATGGGCAAAGAAAATAAATAGGAATAGGTAAATACCAAAATGAAGAAATGTATGTTTAAGAAACATGTGAATAAATGCCCAATCTTACTAGTAATCTAAGACATCCAAATTCAAGCAATAATAAAATGCTACTTTTTGCCTTTTAAGTTTTACAGAAATTTAAAGAAAGATAATATCCTGTGTTGGCCAGGGAATAAGAAAATCACTTACCTTGTACACTATAGTAATGTATGCTGGTATAAACCTTTTGGATGATATGTCAGTATTTTTTTAAAAAGCTTTAAAAATAAACATGACTTTTGTTGTACCTGGGTGGCTCAGTGGGTTAAGTGTCCAACTTTGGCTCAGGTCACGTTCTCTTGATTTGTGAGTTTAAGCCCTGCATCAGGCTCTGCATTGACCGTGCAGAGCCTGATTGGGATTCAGTCTCACCCCCTCTGTCTGTGTCCCTCCTCAACTCTCTCAAAATAAATAAATAAGCTTAAAAAATTAAAAAATAAATAAACACGACTTTTGATTAAACGTGTCCATTTCTGAGAATTTTTCGTAAGGAAATAATTAGGCATTCTCTCAAAGATGTAATGTATAACAAGGTGTTTTATTTCAACCTTTTTTAATGATAGGAAAACATTGGAAGCAACTCTAGCGTACAACATTAGGTGATGGGTTAAATGGATTTTGGTATGTGCATATGAACAGTAAGCAGCCAATAAAATTATGAATGTATATTTATTGACATGGAAAGAGGTTAACTTTCTATTGACACGAAAAGATGTATATTGCAAACTGAATGAAGCAATAAAACAACATTCATAGTATGAACCCAGCTTAGTAATTGTATATATATATATACATAAAATTAGAAATAAACTGGGAATATGTACATCAATATGTACATGCTTACAGAGAATATCTTTTCAGTGAACATGTATTTCTTACAGAATTTTTAAAACACTCAGAATATGTGTATGTATAACTTTTGACCTTATAATTCCATTTTTGGGAATGTTTTCTAAGGAAATTGTTAGAAATTCAGACAAATATTTAAGTAAAAATTCTATTTACAATGGAAAAACTTAGATTAAGCAAAAATGGCCAACAATATGGGAATGGTTAGATAAAGTTATGGAATATGATGTATTTATTAAAACCTTTACAATGAATTCTAAGTGACAAGGAAAATGTGTATAATTTAAAAGGTGATAAAGGAGGATACACATATATATGAATATAATCTCAAAGATGTTAAATTTTGTACTTACAAAATCTGGAAATAGTTTATTAAAACAGTAGTAGTAGATATTCTGTATTTGAGAATATGGATGATAGCTATTTCCTTATATACTTCTCTGTGCTTCCAGTGTGAACTTTTTGACTCTGAAAAAATATTAAAAGATTAGAAAAAAGAGCTGGAGGAAATAGTTGAACAACACTTAGAATGGAAGCTGTCATGGTATATGCAAATTTTAGATTTGTCACATTGATAACATTTTTCAAGTCTTAAAACAAAAAATGTGTAAGATAGCTATTCATTTTATTCTTACTATCTGATTTTATAATTCATTTTGGCCTAGTTTCTTTCTTTCTAGTTCAGGAGGGTATAACAATCTGAGTTTCTAAGTTTCAAGGGAGAAAAAGCCTCTCTTTAGCCCTTATAATTCTTTGAATCCTTATTCCCAAAGAATTTCTTAGCCAAGATATGAGAAATAGAAGGAAAGCCTGATGTTGGAGTGTTGCAGAGTATATTCTAGAAATGCCATAGCAATACACAGTCCAACCACGTAACATTTGCTTCTACCTTAGTCATGGTTCCACAATGGGTTTTACATAAAAATTGATCAATGTTGATATTTGAGTGTATGTATGATTGTCTGAGTGGTGGTAGTGGTGGTGATGAGAGGTGGGAATATTTTCTTGTTATAAACTTGTTTTCTCCAGGAAGATATTCATTATCTTTAAATGGTTAAATTCATTTTTATTATCTCTTACAATTTGTCATTCTGAGATGCTAATTACAATTTTTTTTTCTATAGCTGGAAGCCAACATGTGATGTTTTTCATAAACATGAAGACTATATGCAGGACCAATTTACTGTTTATCAAGAAACTAGTGAAAAAGACAAGTACGTATATTAATTTAAGCTTATCAATTCTATAATTTATTAATAGGATATGTGTAGCAAAGACGTTACTTGAAAAATGCAGAAACTTTGTACGTTGAGAGGTTTTTTGTTTTTTTTTTTTTTAAAGTAAATCCAGTGCTTTGTACTCTTTCGGTACCATTGGAGGTCTACCTATTCGTTATAAAGCTCTACTGAATCCTTAGGTAGAAACAATTTGTCAGTAGCAATTGTTATAGCAGAGTGCTTCAATTAATGGTCTTTATAACTGAATTGTTACAGGTAAACATCTGGGGGAATAGTTAGCTATAGAATTAGCTTATGAAAAATTTGGAGTTTTGACTTTTGAAGGGGATTTTATTTATTTTTATTTTTTAGAAACTGTTTTCCATCAACCTTATTTCCATTTTGTTTGCCTCTGTAAAAGAGCAGCTTAAGACCACTCAGTGGTTGTCCCTATCCATTCAGTGGCCTGAGCAGTGGGAGCTGCAGATCAGTCTTCAGTGGCAGGCTAAGCACTCCAGTCTTCAGTAGGGAACTGCTGAATAGGCACAGAGGGCACCTGCATACCTTGAAGGGGATTTGATATGAGACTTCTCTTTTTCAGAAAGCTAATGTAGTGGGGTATTATATTCTGATGGAGAAACCCCAATATTTGTATGGGTTTATTTTATTATGTATAAAATAACCTGGTCTTGAGTACTAAATGTAATTAGTGAATATAATAAAACAAGTTGAAAGACTTTGAATATATTATATAGCATTATAATTTCACTTAATTTTTTTTCAAAGGTCAGTTTTTTTTAAATATAATTTTTTGTCAAATTAGCTAACATACATAATATACAGATTGCTCTTGGCTTTGGGAGTAGATTCCCATGATTCATCATTTATATACAACACCCAGTACTCATCCCAAGTGCCTTCCTCAATGCCGGTCACCTATTTTCCCCTCCCCCCTGCCCTCCATCAATCTAATTCTTCATCAAAGATCAAGTTTAAAATATTCAAATTGATGGAATATTTTGGCCTTCACAATTCCACTTCTTCATGTAACCTTCCTTGATTTTTAATCCAGTGCTAGTTATTTATTTATTTATTTACTTACTTATTTATTTTTATTTTTTAAATATAATTTATTATCAAATTGGCTAACCTACAGTGTGTCACTTAATTTTTATAAAATGTTTATTTTTGAGACAGAGCATGAGTGGGGGAGGGGCAAAGAGAGGGAACAGAGTATCCAAAGCAGGCTCTGCCCTGACAGCAGTGACCCTGATGCGGGGCTTGAACTCAGGAATCATGAGATCATGACCTAAGCTGAAGTCAGATACTCTGAGCCATCCAGGCACCCTAATTTCACTTAATTAAAAAAATTGAAATATTTTCATAAATATTTTTTTCATAAATATTGAAATATTTAATAAATATTTTCATCATTTTTTATATTTTATGTCCTCTTTTATACTTTATTTTGTTGTTTTTTTTTACTTTTCTTCTGGATTTATTGATATATAATTGACATATAACATTGTTTAAGTTTGAGGTGTACAAACATGATGGCTTGATACATTTATGTGTTTTAAAGTGTCTGCCACAGTAAGGCTAGGTAGGTAGCACATCTGTCACCTCATAACTACTGGGTTTTTTTGTAGTAAGAACATTTAAGATTTACTCTCTTAGCAATTTTTAAGGATATAATACAGTATTGTTATATTTACCATGCTGTGTGTTAAATCCCTAGAACTTATTTACCTTACAACTGGAAGTTTGTATCCTTTGGGCAACATCTCCTGGCCCCTGGCAGCCATCATTCTATTCTGTTTTGATGATCTGGCTTTTTTTAGATTTTTCATATAATTAAGATCATATCATATTTGTTTTTCTCTTAATCACTCGGCATAATACTCTCAAGGTCCTTCCACGGTGTCATAAATGGCAGCAGTTATTTGTTATGACTGAATAAAAAATTCCATTGCATATATATATACCACATTTAAAAAAATTTTTTAAAGGGTTGGGATTTTTAATTTTTATTTTTAAACTCTCTGCTCAACATGGGGCTCCAGGGCTGAATTTTTTCCATTGAATGTGTGTGTGTGTGTGTGTATATATATATATATATATATATATATATATATATATATATATATACATACATACACGTGCACACACGCACGCTCACACACACACACACACACACATACATACGTATATATTACTTCTTTATCCATTCATCTGTAGATGGACACTTGGGTTGCTTGCATATTTGGTTATTGTAAATAATTCAGCTATAAACATAGGGGTTCATATATAATTTTGAATTAGTATTTTTGTTTTTGGGGGCTAAATACCCAGTAGTGGAATTACTGGATCATATGGTATTTCTGTTTTCTATTACCAAGTGTGTGGACTGGTATGACTCCCAATAGGTCCCTGGGAGGCCTCCTGGCTAGTCAATGGATAGATCTGTGGGTAGTCATGACTGGCCCTAAACTTTAGTAGCCAGAAAGGACTGGAACTGAGCCTTAGTGAGGTTTCAGTTTCCACAATCAAGATTGAGGTCTGTAGTCCTGGCTATGAAGGGACAGAAGGGCTTGTCTTCCACCAGGTCCCTGGGTGAGCTGGACCACTCCCTGACTGTAGCAGGAGGGGCTGGAGCCAAGTATAGGGCCCTTTTAGAATTTCTAGGGATACATATAGGAGTACCTATTTGGGGGGCTCCAGGGCTAGCAGGTCTGCTGGTGGCCTTTGGCTGTGAGAGACCTAGAACTAAGTATATGGCTCTTGAGGATCTCCTTGGGTGCAGACAGGAGTGTCTCCCACTGGGAACTAGACCCTTAGTACTGCTGATAAACTGTAGCTGTGAGGGGGTTGGAACCAAGCATAAGGCCCATCAAGTATCAGGATCTTTAGGGGCACAGACAGGAGTGTCTCCTGCTGGATCCCTGTGCCAGCAGGACTCTTTGATGACTGTGGCTGGGATGGGCTCGAGCCCAGTTAATGGGGCCCTTCCAGAATCTATAGTCTGAATGAGTGTGGCAAGCTTGCCTCCAGGGGCTCCCAGACTGCGACCATAGGGACTAGAGCTGGTTCATGGGCCACTGCAGGGTCCACAGCTGGGACCAGGGGATGTATGCTTATTTCCTGACACAGGGGTGGGCATGACTCCTGAGTCCTTTGGTGTATAGTGCTGGTAACAGACCCAAGGCCAAATGGGCTGTAGCTGAGGTCTCAGGAGTACAGAACTATTTCTGGGTCTGTAGTCAGGACCAGAGTGAGTTAACCACCAGGATGTGAGCCTGCCTTCTCAAAATAGCTCTTCTTAGTCTTGGACTACACCAGGGTTTCACAGTCTCCTACCTGGATCACAAAGCTCTCACAAATGCACTTTTGTCCATGGATATATGGTAATTATTATTTTTGAGGGGGCAATACACATGAGGGATGTTTTATTCTGTCCTCTTGCTGACATCACTCCAATTTTTATATTTTAATTAAAAACATACTAATTATAGACTGCAATACCCTTTATATTCAAAGATAGGTCTTAAGATAACAACTGAAGTAATAGATTTGGACTTTGTTGACATTTGAAATCATGGAAATAGGTAAGATTGTCCATGGAAATGAATAGAGCAAAAAGGAAAGAAAGCTAGAGTATACAGTCATCCAAGGAATAGGTAAAGGGTGAAATTAGTGAAAGAGACTGTTACTTTGTCATTTTTAGACCCTGCTTCAATCTAAAAAGGATTTGAGATAATTTGTATAATGCCATAGTGTTAAAAGAAAACTAAATATAAAAATTAAGGCTATAGTAATATAAGGATAATGTAAGAAGATGAAGCATTTGATTAGAATAGAAATTCATATTACATGGCCTTGTACATTTGTTAAATATAGATACAGATTAGGTTCTGGAATTCCTAATAGTCAGGCATTGTGGAAATGTGATCATTTTGGGATTCAGAGTATTAATTTATTTTTTTTTTTATTTTTTTTTCAACGTTTATTTATTTTTGGGACAGAGAGAGACAGAGCATGAACGGGCGAGGGGCAGAGAGAGAGGGAGACACAGAATCGGAAACAGGCTCCAGGCTCTGAGCCATCAGCCCAGAGCCTGACGCGGGGCTCGAACTCACGGACCGCGAGATCGTGACCTGGCTGAAGTCGGACGCTTAACCGACTGCGCCACCCAGGCGCCCCCAGAGTATTCATTTAAAAAACAGTTCAATTGTTAAGGATAGGCAGAAGTTTTTCCTGGTAATGAGATTTGAGAGAAATTTCTCGCCTGAGTTCTCATTAAAGGATAATTATACAGTGTGGTAGTATCTTCAGTGACCTCCCCAAAATAAACAAAATATATATTACTTCTTAGAACATCTCTCAATGCAAGTCATGGCTATAAAACATTATTAAAAATGCTTCTTTGAGAGGCTAGAACAAAGCAGTTCAAAAGTGTACCTAGCTGATAGTGTTTGTTGTGGATGACTTCTCTTAGGTAGCCAGAGTAGTCACTTCAATAGTGGAAACAAGTATTTCTTTCTTAAACCAACCACATAGGTTGATTGAATTGATGACTCAATACCAGATGCTTATAAAAGGAAATGACTCCATTTGTTGGTATCATGGATGCTGAAGGAAATAGAGGAACCAGCTTCTTGTTTCTCCTAATCTTCCATTCTAGACATTCATTAAGACTAGTATTGTCAGCAGATGAGATAGTCAGGGCTCTTCTTGAATCATGATTTTGCTATGCTGGTCTCTGCTAAAGTCCCTGTATGGAGTATATAAGAACAGTGGGCATGAATATACAACATGAATAGGGTAAATGTGGAATGCTAATTTCATCTGAAACTGGCCACTCCAATTCAGTTTTCTATAGGTATTTCCCTCTTCCCTGGGCCATTTTCCCAAGAAGTGAGGGATTAGGGGTGCCTAGGTGGTCAGCCTAGGTGACCTTCAGCTCAGGTCATGATCTTGCAGTTTGTGAGTTCGAGCCCCGCATTGGGCTCTGTGCTGACAGCTCAGAGCCTGGAGCCTGCTTCGGATTCTGTGTCTTCCTCTCTCTCTACCCCTCCTCCACTTGCACTCTATCTCTGTCTCTCAAAAACAAATTTTTTTAAAAAGAAGTGAGGGATTGGGGCGCCTGGGTGGCGCAGTTGGTTAAGCGTCCAACTTCAGCCAGGTCACGATCTCACAGTCCGTGAGTTCGAGCCCCGCGTCAGGCTCTGGGCTGATGGCTCAGAGCCTGGAGCCTGTTTCCGATTCTGTGTCTCCCTCTCTCTCTGCCCCTCCCCCGTTCATGCTCTGTCTCTCTCTGTCCCAAAAATAAATAAACGTTGAAAAAAAAATTCTAAAAAAAAAAAAAAAAAAGAAGTGAGGGATTAATTAGCAAATAGGCATTTAGAGGAATAGGAGTTTTGGGGCTCAACTGCTTTATATTGCTAAAGGGGACAGAGTTCAGTGTACATATATATATATATATATTTTTTTTAATTTATTTTGATAGAGAACAAGTGGGGGAGGGGTAGAAAGAGAGGGGGACAGAGGATCTGAAGTGGGCTCCGTGCTGACAGCAGAGAGCCTGACATGGTGCTCAAACTCACAAACTGTGAGATCATGACCTGAGCCAAAGTCAGATGCTTAACCGACTGAGCTACCCAGGTGCCCCCAGAGTTTATTTAGTATATTAAAAAATTAAAACATGAGGAGATTCAGATCTGCTGATCAGTACAATGCTGTTATCCTTACTTTTTTTTCTCAGTATACAAGCATTTATGAATACTGTTCTTTTCTCATCTGTTAAGATGAGATAATCATAGTATCTTTAAATAAGTTTCCCCCATATAGAATGTTTTGATTTAGAAAATTTACAAAATTTTGAGGAACATAAGGACTGTGTATTTTTAGAAAATTTTCAATGCATGTTCTTTCTTGAAACTTAAGAATTGGGTAGAAAGAATCTAAAGAATATATTTCCTATGATAAACCTGGATTGAACATTTTCATTGTTGTAGATTAGGATTAGCAAACTTTTTTTTTTTAATTTTTTTTTTAAGTTTATTTTTGAGACAGAGAGAGACAGAGCATGAACGGGGAAGGGTCAGAGAGAGAGGGAGACACAGAATCGGAAGCAGGCTCCAGGTTCCGAGCCATCAGCCCAGAGCCCGATGCAGGGCTCGAACCCACGGACCGCGAGATCGTGACCTGAGCTGAAGTCGGACGCTCAACCGACTGAGCCACCCAGGCGCCCCAGCAAACTTTTTTTTTTATAAAGAGCCAGATAGTAAATATTTTAGGCTTTGTGGGTTATACTAAGTCTCTGTTGATACTCCACCTTACTGTTGTGATGCAAGAACAACTTTAGACAATACAAAATGAATGGCTGTGTTCTAATAAAACTTTATTTATGGACATTACAGCTTGAATTTCATATAATTTTAATGTGTCATGAAATACTATTATTTTGTTTTTCAGTAATTTTAAAATTCAGAAGTTATTCTTAGCTCACAGGCCATACAAAAACAAGTGACAGGTTAGATTTGGCCCATAGGTCATAGTAACTGACCCCTATTGTAGATCAAGCAAAAGTCAAATGAGAAGGAAGAGTTAATATCCTTTTGCAAGAATTAACTGTCCCACTTAAGACTTGTGTCTACATAGATGACTGATCCACCTCTACCTGATTTAGACTGGAGGAGCTCCTCCAAACAGTGCTGAAATTTCCTTCATAAAACAGATATGGAGTATATAAGAATGATTGTGAACCTAGAGTTCTAACACATAAAACATGACTTCCTTTATAATGTTAGCTTAGAGAGTTGAGGATTTAGAACACATAGTTGTAGAGGTAGATGGACTGGGGACAATAACAACTGAAAACTCAGGGAGGATAGAGATCAGGAAGTCATCAGAAGAACCAGGTTCTCATTGTAGTTTTGATTTGCATTTCCCTGATGATGAGTGTTGAGCACTTTTTCCTGTGTCTGTTGGCCATCTGTTTATCTTCTTTGGAAAAATGTTTATTCATGTCTTCTGCCAATTTTTAATTGGATCATTCATTTGGGGGTGTTGAGTTTTATAAGTTCTTTATATATTTTAGATACTAACCCTTTGTCAGATATGTCATTTGTAAATATCTTCTGCCATTCTATAAATTGCCTTTTAGTTTTATTGATTGTTTCCTTCACTGAAGAAGGTTTTAATTTTGATGAAGTCTTGGGGCATCTGGGTGGCTCAGTCGGTTGGGCGTCTGACTTCGTCTCAGGTCATGATCTCACAGTTCGTGGGTTTGAGCCCCATGTCAGGTTCTGTGCTGACAGCTCAGAGCCTGGAGCCTGTTTCAGATTCTGTGTTTCCCTCTCTCTCTGCCCCTCCCCTGTTCACGCTCTGTCTCTGTCTCAAGAATAAATAAACATTAAAAAAAAATTTTAACTTTGATGAAGTCTCAAATATCTTTTGATGAAATCCCAAATACCAACAACACAAGAAACAACAGGTATTGGCAAGGATGTGGAGAAAGGGAAACGCTCCTGCACTGGTTGGTGGAAATGCAAACTGGTGCAGCTACTCTGGAAAACGGTATGGAGGTTCCTCATAAAGTTAAAAATAGAACTGTCTTATGAGCCAGCAGTTGTACTACTAGGTATTTACCAAGAGAATACAAAAACACTAATTTGAAGGGATACATGCACCCCAATGTTTATAGCAAACATTACCTACAATAGCCAAATTATGGAAACAGCCCAAGTGTTCACTGACTGATGAATGGATAAAGAAGATGTGGTATACACACACACACACACACACACACACACACACACACACACACACACAGTGGAACATTAGGCATAAAAATGAATGAAATCTTGCCATTTGCAATGACATGGATGAAACTAGAGAGTATCATGCTAAGCAAAGTAAGTCAGAGAAAAGCAAATGCCATATGATTTCACTCCTATGTGGAATTTAAGAAACAAAACAAATGACCATAGGGAGAAAAAAGAGGCAAATAAGAAACAGACTCTTAACTGTAGAGAACAAACTAATGTTTACCAGAGGAGAGGTGGGTGGGGGATGGGTTAAATAGGTGATGGAGATTAAGGAGTGCACTTGTGATGAGCACCAGGTGTTGTATGTAAGTGCTGAATCACTAAATTGTACACCTGAAACTAATATTAGACTGTATGTTAACTAACTAGAATTTAAATAAAAACTAAAAAAAAAAAAAGGTTCTGCACTGTCTTAGGATGAGGAAAAAAGAGATCACTGAGTTGGACAGTTAGATCATTGGTGACCTTGTGAAGGGTAGTTTCTTTGGAATGGTGAGAGTAAAAGTTAAATGGAAGAGGATTAAGGAATGAATAACTCAGGTAGTGGGAAAGTAAAGACTTGAAAAGTGTGATGGAGTTAAGGAAAGTTTGAAGGGCAGACAGTATTGAGGGAAACGGATAAGTAGGTATTTGACTTGCCATTTATACTTAGTTTAGTAGACTTTAACAAGTGATACTTAGAAAGTTTCTAGATATACTGTTTTTATATTGACATCATTTTTTAAAATTTTAACAGAAAAATGTATCATGATTATGTATGTCAGTATAAAGATGTTTTGAAGCAATATCAACTAAAATACTCAGAAACACCTCTTTCACATGTATATTATGAGAAGAAAAAAGAACATGAAGAAATTCAAAATAGAGTGTTGGCATGTACTGAACAACTAAAAATGAATGAAGCTATCTTTATGGAACTTCTAGGTATTAATATTTTTTATATATTGTTTAATAATTGTATCTTTGTAATGAATAATGAATTAGACTAAAATATGATTTTGTTTTTCAGTACCTGCTCCTTTTCCATCACTTACTAAATGGACATTACATATGTATCCACAAAAGTACTTCTACCTAGAATTTTTGTAGATAAGTGTTTTTTTCTGTATTTTGTCATTGTGATTCCTTGGTAAGTATCACATGGATTTGGAGTTTTTTGCTTGTTTAATTAAAAAAATGGAGAAGTGGGGCGCCTGGGTGGCGCAGTCGGTTAAGCGTCTGACTTCAACCAGATCATGATCTCGCGGTCCGTGAGTTCGAGCCCCGCGTCAGGCTCTGGGCTGATGGCTCAGAGCCTGGAGCCTGTTTCCGATTCTGTGTCTCCCTCTCTCTCTGCCCCTCCCCCGTTCAAGCTCTGTCTCTCTCTGTCCCAAAAATAAATAAACGTTGAAAAAAAAAATTAAAAAAAAAATAAAAAAAAATGGAGAAGTTACTTTACAGGTCAGCTGGGGTTAGTTTTCATATTTATATACATGTGATCAGAAGCAAGCAGTTTTAATGAGAATAAAGTGATGACTGCTTTAAGTGGTGTATCTTAGCAACCAAACCAATGAAGAAGTCTTCTTGCTCTGTCTTACCAAAGAAAGAATTCCAATTAAATCAATTCGTTATTACTTGTTAGAATGGAAGGTGGTAATCACAATTATTTACTCATCTATAGAAATTCATTGGGGACTACCTTGTGCCAGGCAATCCTCAAGAAGATACAGAGCTTTCTTGCAGGGAGCTCACAGTTTAGTAAGGGAGACAGACACGTAAACAAATAATTCTAATACAGTGGCATTATATTAGATGATTAAGTAATTCTTAATTGGTCTAAGTCTCATCTGTTTGTCAAGGTGATCTTCCCTGATGATGAACTTAGAACTTTAATCCTCTTCCAACCTGCAATCCTTCATATGCTTTCCTATTAGATTATAACTCCACTGTTTGTACTAAGTCTTCTTTATCCCTGCATTCTACCTTGCTTCATTCTGCTTCATCCTAAATCATCTTTTAACTCCTTTGCTGCTTGCTGCCTTCATGTTTAGGTTTTAGCTTATAAACAACTGTAAACAGCATAGTTGTTCATTTGCTGCCTGTGTTGTAACTTCTCAATGGGAAGAGGCAGAGGTTCATTGATGCATGAGGTATAGCGGGGATTAGGGGGTTGGATGTAGGAAGGGATGAGTTACAAGATTATATGAGAAACAAGAACAGGTGATGAAGGTAGGGAGAATTGAAGATTAGGACTTAAATGTCTATATTTAAAATTTAATTGATACTTTTTATAACAATATAGCATAAATAATATTCATGTGAAATTTTATGTTCCAGCATATAAATTATATATTTTAGGGCAGAGTAGGAGATATTCCATCTTAAATAGATTTTCTCTGGAGTTCTTGTTCACTATCACTATTTTATTTTTAAATTCCCCTAAATGGATTATAGAGTAACTTAGGAAGTTGTAGTGATTAATAACTGTGCAGGATGTCTGTTAACAGCTGAGAAATTCTCTACTTGAAATTGGTGTAACTTCAGTTCAAGCAGAAAGTCCAGATGGAAGATCTTGCTGTTTTCTGAGTCCTGCAGGCTGCACTGATGAACCTTACAGAACAAGAAAAGAGAAATTGATTGGGTAGATTTTTAAATATTGATTTTGGAACAAATAAATAATGGAAACACAAGAAGTTAAATTTGGACCTGAATTGATTACATATTTTTAGTTATACCAAATAACTTGATGAACGTAGGTAAAAAAACAAAAGCAAAAAAACCCCATGTGAAATATTTAAGTGAAAAAAAATTCTAACATATTTTAGGTGAAATGTTTTTAAGTTCATTACATAATATAGGTAAGCAACAAGTTATCTTTGTCAGTTTGCCAAATGTTCATGTTAGCATTACCTATTTTCAGGCACTGTTATTAATATTGCTTACTGCTTATATGGAACATTTTATAAATAATGTGACATAATGTTAACTATTTCTGATATGGTACATATGTTATAAATGTCAATTTTACTTGCATAACATCATTCCTTAATATAAAAGGGTTAATGTGAGATGTAAAACACAAAATATTCTTAAACATGCCAGAAGTTTTTCCAAAAGTTCATCTGAATTGAAGAAAGAAGTAGATGAAGTGGAAATAGAAATTAATTATTTAAACCAGGTATATATTTTGTAATATATTTCTAATATATTTAAGGTATATGTGTAATGGTATATTTAGTCTTAGAAGAGCTATTTCCAAAAAGCCTAAATATGGAGAATGGCTTATGATAATTTATTTGCCTCAGATTATCTTTGGATCCAAAAATATGTTTTAGGTAGTAAGTATATTTAATTTTAAGTTTTAGGGAATGGTTTAATTTTCTTTGGCAGCTGAAAAAAGATGAGTAAAGAGCAAGATGTAGCTTAATAACAGGAATTTAAAGGCACTCACTACAACAGTGTTGTCAGCAAAGAAAACAAGACAATAAATGGTTTTAAGAACTTAATCTTGAAAATTTATGACTATAATCTTTATAGAGCTAGGCTAGAACTAGTTTAGACTTAAAGATTGATGGTGCATAATTTCTTGAATACATTTTTAATGTCATCTATTGAAATGGCTTTCATCGACTGAGAACCCATCAAAGTTACTTCCAGATTCTGAGAAAAAAATAGAGTAGCTAATTTTCTGAATTTTTTGAAAATTGTGTTAAAGAAGATACATTTACCATTCATAGGTATTAGGTTCCAAATAACAGTAAAGTCATTTTAGTAGTAAGAACAAAGTAGATGCTACTTCCTTTAAAATGTATGATAACTAGGTCTATTTACGGGGAATTGATGTCTGCTTTGCTTCTGATCATAGTCTTTAAAAAAGAAGATGGAAGTTCATTGAATCTAGGTTGGCTAATGAAATTGTAAGGAAAAATTAAAGGAGTATGATTTATTGTTAATTTTGACCTGGTTTTAGCAACTTTTACTAAATATAGCTAATACTACAAAAACATAAATCCTGTAATTATATAGAAAAAATCATATTTATTAAGATAAAGCATGTGTTCCTTGGTACTTACTTTGTTCTGCTTTGTCATTTTTCTTTTTAGCAGATTGCAAGACTTCATGAAACTAAGAATCTTGCAGAAACTCTGGAAGAAAAAAATAAAAATAAGGAAAAGAGAAAGGAATTGAAAGAAAGGTATAGGTAAACCTTAAAATGGGATTTTATGTGAATGGTTATTCTGCATCTAAACATTTGATTCCATATTCTATCCCAAGCCACTAATATTCACACAGTATCTATATACATTTTTGTGCAGGCTATTTTCTGCTTATTTATTATGAAAAATAGTAATTTATACCCTTAAATACTGTAGACTAACATTAAAATATGCTTGTTATTTAGTAAGGCCAAGGATAATGTATAGAGAGAAATAAGGTAGCAGCAGCACATTTGCTGTTTTATAAGCTACCTTTCATCCAGTTTCCATGATGGGTCACCAGTAGGAGTAAAACAAAGGAATAATAGTGGGAGCAGCATTATATTTAACTTTTTAAAAGATGTTTATTTATTTACAGGGGAGCCTGGTGGCTCATTCAGTTAAGCGTCTGACTTTAGCTCAGGTTATGATCTCCCAGTTCGTGTGAGTTCGAGCCCCATGTGGGGCTCTGTGCTGACAACTCAGAGCCTAGAGCCTGCTTTGGATTCTGGGTCTCCCCCTCTCTCTCTGCCTCTCTCTTTTTGTGTGCTCTCTCTCTCTCTCTCCCTCCCTCTCCCCCCCCCCATAACAACCATTTAAAACTTTTTATTTATTAACCATAAAAAATGGTTATTTATTTATTATTCTGAGAGAGAACTGAGCATGCGTGAGCCAGTGGGGGAGGGGCGGCGAGAGGACAGAGAGAATCCCAAGCAGGCTGTGTGTTATCAGTGCAGAGCCCAACATGGGACTCTGTCCCTAGAACCATGAGATCATGACCTGAGCTGAAAACAAGAGCTGGATGCCCAACCAACTGAGCCACCCAGGCACCCCTGTATTTACCTTTTTTTCACTCTGTCACCAGCTTGACCGTTCTTTTGCCACAGAGAGTGAAGATGAATCAAAATGCTACTGAATCTGTGGCATCATATGTTTCCTTGCTTTTCATCCTTATGGTGATAAAGCAGACATCAGTGAGGGAGGCATTAAAAAAAAAAAGTTAGATTTTACCTGTTACTGTGTGACAGAAAAATAGATGTGTTACTGTTGCTGTGTCTGATAAAATTTCTACCTTTTCTCTTTTTGCCCAAATGCTTTTTTATTCTTTTTAAATTCATCTCCTTAGTAGGCTCCATTACTCTTGTCCTGATGTTTCAACACATTTCCTCTCCAAAGTTAATTTCTCTGATCCCACTTCCTTGGATCTATTAATTTTCTTGATTCCCCCCTCCCACTTCTTACAAACATAATAATGTCTTGGGGCGCCTGGGTGGCGCAGTCGGTTAAGCGTCCGACTTCAACCAGGTTACGATCTCGCGGTCCGTGAGTTCGAGCCCCGCGTCAGGCTCTGGGCTGATGGCTCGGAGCCTGGAGCCTGTTTCCGATTCTGTGTCTCCCTCTCTCTCTGCCCCTCCCCCGTTCATGCTCTGTCTCTCTCTGTCCCAAAAAATAAAAAAAAAACGTTGAAAAAAAATTAAAAAAAAAATAATGTTGTCTTTAATTCTCCAAAGAAATTGAGTAGGAAATAAGTACATGTATAGAATTTCACTTCATGACTTTTTAGTACTGTAAAAATCCTCTATATTGAGAGGAATTTATGTAACTGTTTAGTCATTTTTACTCAATATCTATTTCATAGTTATTATAAATAACATCATTTAAATTATTTAACTAAAACTAATTAAAATTATTTCTTTAGAAAAAATTCAATGAGTAAAAAACTTAAGTAAAATTTTAAGTAAAAAACTAAAAAGACCCATTAAAGTGTTATTGCTTTAGTGGTTTCTGGATTCATGTAGCTGAATTGTTTCTGAATAATTATTTTTAAAGTTTGAAGTACTCTGAAATCTGTAGCATGTTATTTGTGGATAAAGTTTTGTTTAGAAATTTTTTAACATGTTTAGAAATTCTCCTAAAATTATTATATTGTATTTTTTTAATATGAAATTTATTGTCAAATTGGTTTCCATACAACACCCAGTGCTCATCCCAAAAGGTGCCCTCCTCAATACCCATCACCCACTTTCCCCTCCCTCCCACCCCCCATCAACCCTCAGTTTATTCTCAGTTTTTAAGAGTCTCTTATGGTTTGGCTCTCTCCCTCTAACTTTTTTTTTTCCTTCTCCTCCCCCATGGTCTTCTGTTAAGTTTCTCATGATCCACATAAGAGTGAAACCATATGGTATCTGTCTTTGTCTGTATGACTTATTTCACTTAGCATAACACTCTCCAGTTCCATCCACGTTGCTACAAAAGGCCATATTTCATTCTTTCTCATTGCCAAGTAGTATTCCATTGTGTATATAAACTACAATTTCTTTATCCATTCATCAGTTGATGGACATTTAGGCTCTTTCCATAATTTGGCTATTGTTGAAAGTGCTGCTATAAACATTGGAGTACAAGTGCCCCTATGCATCAGCACTCCTGTATCCCTTGAGTAAATTGATTATGTTTTAAAATGAGAGTGTGGTATACTGAGAAGAGCACTGGACTTAATCTGGAAAAGTGTGTTTTAGCTGTGACACCAGTAAATAATTTTATTGGGCAGATATTTTAAATTTTCTGAAACTCAGTTTTACTATCTGCAAAATGAATTTATATAGTATATAAGTCTCTTCTAGATTTAAAATATGTTAATTTTTTACTTACTAAATATTTAATGTAATTTACCCTTCAGAATTTTTGAAAAAGATGAACAACATGTACTTATATTGAATAAAGCCCCTCAAAACAGTCGATTATTTCTTCCATATGAATCTGAGAAAGTCAGACCAATGAAAATGCATTCTTCAGAGGCAAGAGTTGTAGGTACAGTATCTGTTAATTATTTAAAAACTTAGTTTTCTTTGTAAACACATAGAAGAAAAGGCAGAAGCAAATTTTGTTATCATTTGGTGTAAGCAAGAACAAACAATACTAGAGACAAATAGACTCAGAAAAGTATAACTTTGATTCTTTCTGAGAGTGAACAATATGCCTTCTATCCCTAACTTTTTTCTCTTTGAGAGAGAAATCATCCGCATAATATTAAAACAAGTGTTCTGGTTGGGTCACACAGCTGCCAGAGGAGGGTGAATAATAATTTTTCATTTGAGGAATTGTGTTATTAGTGTATGTAATTAAAGTGGGTAGCTGACTTGTATTAATGATATTTGTGACCTAGTCACTGAGATATTTGAATCGTGTTTCATTCAGTGGATCTGCAGATTAGATTAACTACATTGTATTAGATTAACTGCACTAGCTGTTCTTTTTCCCTCAGTCTTATTTGGTTCCTCACTATAAAGATGTAGTTTTGTAAGCTGGTTTTCATTTTACACTCATGCTTGTTATGATAGTTTATATAGTGAGGAATTAAAAGGTTTGCAGGAATTCCACACACTTCTATAATTTAAATTCAATCTTCATGTAACTTGATTTTTTTAATTACAAGTTTATGTTGAATTTTGGGCATAATATTTGATTCTATCTCTGAAATTCATTTGAAGTTGTACAATTTAATAACCTAGATAAAAAAGAAGAAAGTTCTGTGAAACAGTCAAAGCTTGCCAGTATTGACTTTAGGCAGAAAGGAAACAACATGCAGGTAGGTATTTCCTTTTTAATAGTATAAATTAAATATTTGCTTGCATTAAATGAGATAATGAATGTATTTCATTTAGAACATGGGTGTGTGTGTGTGTGTGTGTGTGTGTTATAAATATATTAAATCAGCCATTACTACAACCTCAGTGTCTAAAAATCTTAAAAGAATTTCAATATGGCAGCCTGAACATATACTGTAGCCTTCTCACTTACTCTAAAAAAATAGAAAAGGTATTTAAAAATGCCAAGCCCTGTACCTAGTCAAACCCAGATATTTCTGAAGGAGGAAAACAGGATTAGATTGAAGGGGGAAATTGTGACCCAGGACTTGCATAGAACACTATTATAGAAGGTATAGGTCTGGAGACAATGAATAGGGTAATCGGTTGGGTTACTTCAGTGGGAGTTAATTAGTTAACACCTGTTCAACTCATATCTACTCTGCCTTTGGCTAGGCATCAGCAATGGATCACTGTCTGTAGGTGGAAGCAGTAAGTATAGGAGCTTCGGTTAGAGAGATAGATGGTAACTCTAGGGAGTTCTTCTTTTCTTAAGTTTGTTTATTTTGAGAGAGAGCACATGCAGAGGAGGGGTGGAGAGAGAGAGAGAGGGAGAGAGAGAATCCCAAGCAGGCTCTGCACCATCAACACGGAGCCCAACACAGATTTGAATTCAGAAACCATGAGATCATGACCTGAGACAAAGTCAAGAGTCAGATGCTTAACAAACTTAGTCACCCAGTCGCCCTTCTAGGGGGTTCTTGATGCTTAAGAAAAATAAGGAGCATACCACCCAGAAAGCTAGCTTCTGGTGTGGCACATCTCTGTCTTCCCCCATTCTTCCTGAAAATAGTCCAGGGGGGAATTCTCAATGGAAAATATAATTGCCTTTCATTAATTTGTAATTAATACATACAGATAGAGGTGTAGTGGTAACCAAATTAATTAGTGAAACTTATCGTAAATATGTATTAATTACAAAAATGTTTAAATCTGGTACTAAAATTTCAGATGAGATCAATATGGGATGAAGGTAGGAAGATAAATAAGGGAAACAAAAGTTTACCCAAGTTCTTTTCTTGGGGGCGGGGATGGAAGTAGAGAGAAGATACAAATACTGATTCACTTATATGTTGTTGGGAAAATGTGAATTTATGCGTGTATGTTAAACATGTAAGAGTAACCAAAATAAGAGAAATGACATGCACTAGTTTTAAAACAGTAGAAGAAAAATGATGGAACAACTTAATCAGTCCAACAAAAGGCAGGGATGGAAGAGTAGATAAAATAACTAGAATACATTATAAATAGAAAATAAGATGCCATAAATAGTTCTGAACAAATCAGTATTCAGAAATGTGACAGAGATGCTTCTATGGGATATATAAACAAAATACAGACATATACTTATATTTTTTTCCAAGTTTTATTTAAATTCCAGATGGTTAACATACAGTGTAATATTAGTTTCAGGTGTAGGATTTAGTGATTCTTCACTCCCATACAACACCCAGTGCTTATCAGACAAATGCACTCCTTAATCCCCATCATCCATCTAGCCCATACACTGCCCACCTCCCTTCCAGCAACCCTCAGTTAGTTCTCTGTAGTTAAGAGTCTGTTTTATGGTTTGTTTGCCTCTCTCCTGCCCCTATGTTCATCTGTTTTCTTAAATTCCACCTAGGAGTGAAATCGTATGGGATTTATCTTTCTCTGGCTGATTTATTTTGTTTAGAATAATACTAGCTCCATCCACATCATTGCAAATGGCAAGATTTCAATCTTTTTGATGGCTGAGTAATATTCCATTATATATGTGTATATAATACACACATATATACATATATATATAATACACACACATGTATATAATATACATATACATATATATCACATTTTC
Organism: Lynx canadensis; assembly: GCF_007474595.2. NCBI lineage: Eukaryota > Metazoa > Chordata > Mammalia > Carnivora > Felidae > Lynx > Lynx canadensis. Next base: position 107,072,620 of record NC_044308.2, on the reverse strand, counting down.
TTTATACATTCATCAGTCGATGGACTTTTGGGCTCTTTCCGTAATTTGGCTATTGTTGATAATGCTGCTCTAACATCAGGGTGCATGTATCCCTTTGAATTGGTATTTTTATATCCTTTGGGTAAATACCCAGTAGTGCAGTTGTTGGATTGTAGGCTGGTTCTATTTTTAACTTGTTAAGGAAACTCCATACTGTTTTCTAGAGTGGTACAGCCATATACATACTTTTAAAATAGAAGAGCTGAAAAAACTTGACAAATGAAGGGTAAAGGTAGAACAATGGGACAAAAACATTGTTATTACAATGCCATATAAAATAGGGAAACAAACCACAAAAGACTCTTAATGATAGAAAACAAACTAAAGGTTGATGGAAGGAGGTGGGTGAGGGATGGGCTAGATGGGTGATGGATGTTAAAGAGGGCACTTGTGATGAGCACTGGGTATTGTATGTAAGTGATGAATCACTGAATTCTACTCCTGAAGCCAGTATTGGAGTGTATGTTAACTAAAATTTAAAAATTAAAAAACAGAGTTCAAGACAAAAAGCATTAATAGGGAAAGATATATTTCATGTTTTTAAAAAGAATAACTCACCAAGTCATAAGAACCACGATAAACCAAATTATACATTTTCAAAATAAATAAAATAAAAATTAATGGAATTCCAAGAAAGTATTTAATCCATAATTTTAAAAAGGATAGCTTTCTCAAAAAAAGTAGTATCTTGAGTTTAGGGTTGAGTTTGGTTACACATTTAACAATACAAAACCAATGAAATGAAATAACAGCATCTTAAACAAGATAAACATTTTTCTCTTACCTGCAGTGAAATTCTAAAGTAGGTGACTCAGGTTCACTAATCAGGGATGATAGGACCATTTATACAGTGTCATTTCTTAGGCTCCCTTTATACTTTCTTTTCCTGATATTTGCAGTATTCACCAAAATTAACTGTTTACTAGAACCAAAAGAATACCTCAATCAATTCTAAAAAGTTGTTCTCTTCACTTACCACTACCTATAAAAAATATAAGTTAAACAAAAATATAGCCCTCCTCTCAAAAAAAAAGTACTTAGCAGAGGGAAAGGAAACTTACACTTTCAAATTATTTGGGGGTTATAGAAGAAATAAAAAGAAAACTTAAAAATTATTTAAAAGAATACTATAAACCAAAACCTGTGGAATATAGCCAAATTGCTTCTCAGAGAGAAATTTATATTTGAAAACAAATATAGAAAATAAAGATTAAAAGTAGCTGAACTTTAAGTAGGAAAAGTTTAATTCCAAGCATGAAAAGTTCAACTCAAAATAGGAAAATAACAATTAATGCAAAGAAAGTAGGAATTAATAAAGAGAAAAAGAGAAATTAATGAAATTAAAAGGTTGGGTTAATCAGTATAGCCAAAAATTAATAACTTTTAAATATCAATAAAATAAATTTTATTATATTTAATAAAATAGAGAGGGAAGAGTACGTATCATTGAATATATGGAAGAAATCTTTTCAAAGTCTTAAGAGAATACTATGTAAGACTTTATATCAGTAAATTTGAAAATGTAGGTGAGGGGGACAATTTTATAGGACAATATAAGTTATTAAATAGCCTGAAAAAGAAAAGCATGAATAGATCAATTAACTAGAAATGGAAATGTAGGTGAAACTGAAATGTAAGCAGTTCTCTGTTTTTTCTTTTCTTCTTTATGTGCCTCCCTTCTCCCTCTGCCACACACACACACACACACACACACACACACACACACCCCTTTCAAAACACGTGGGAATGAGTTTTTCAGGTAAATTTTACCAAACCTTTAGGAAAAAATTGAGTTTCTAAACCATGACACTATAGACATTTTGGGCCAGATAATTCTTTGTTGTAGGGTCACCTTGTGATCTAGAGGCCAATAGCACCTCATCCCTAAGAAAAGACAGTGAAGAATATCTTCAGGGGCGCCTCCATGGCTTGGTTGGTTAAACTTCTGACTCTTGATCTCTGCTCAGGTCGTGACCTCACGGTTCATGAGATTGAGCCCCACATGGGACTCTGCGTGGATGGTGCAGAGTCTGCTTGGGATTCTCTCTCCCTCTCTCTTTCTGCCCCTCCCCTGCTCTCGCTCTCTCAAAATAAATAAATAAACTTAAAATACCTCCAGACATTGTTAGATATTCCCTGAGAGGCAAAATTGCCAGTTGAGGGCAATCTTTTTATTTAAGCAATTCCAGAGCATAGAAGTTGGAAGCTATGCAACAAATTATACATAATTTATTAGGGAGCAAGGACAGAGATAGTGAATGAAAAAAATTTGTACATTAGTCTCAAGAATGAACATACATGTAGAAACCCAAATAAATGATCAGCAAACCTAATTTGGCAGTGTAACATTAAAAGAATAATATCTTATGACTAAAACATGGTTTTCCCAAGGAATGCAATAATAGCATTGGAAAAGTCTATCAATATGATTCACTACATTAACATATTAATAAATGAGTTCAAATAAAGATTTAAAATATAAGATCTTTTTAAACAACATAAGGGAGACTCATACTATTAGATGCTTAAAAGTTTATCATAAAATTCACCATTTTAAAGTGCCCATTTTAGTGGTTTTTAGTGTATTCAAAAGGTAGTGTAACTGTCACCACTGTCTTAATTCCAGAACATTTTCATCATCC